>NC_029786.2:63897124-63901201 GCF_000816755.2 Arachis ipaensis
TATAGTTGTTTTTTTTTATTTATTATAGTTATAAATTGATATCATAAATGTGAACAATAATAAAGATTCAAATTCCTTTAAACAAAATATTTTGGTAAAATAAAAATATAAATGATCTAATTATTGTTAAATTAAAATAGTGAAACTCTTGTGGAATATAAGTTATAAAATTAATGATATGCAAAATAATAATTACGCTAGAATAAATAAGTAAAAATTGAATGCTATTCATAGTTAATCTAAGGTGAAAACTCAGGTACAGTCAGACTTCATATGAAATTGATAGTTTAGAGCCGTAGATGAAAATTTTGTTAAATCAGCCAAATCATCTAATAATACTAAAGTGAGTGTACAAATTGAAAATATGGTGTAAATATCATTTCCCAAAAACGATTACTTCTCCTAAGAGAGGACCAATGTATCAGCTAGCAAATGCGTCTCAAGCATTTAGAAATCTTAAAGTACTTCTACGATAGAAGCTTCTTTTGTTTTTTTCAACCAAAATAGAAATTAGTCCTTTCTCTCTAAACAGAGCTAAAAGAATGTGTGGAGCTCAGAGTAATTAGGAAAAAAACAAAGAGCAACGAAAAGGCAAGAAAAGAACTAACCTTAAGCCATGATGGTACATTGCTGCGGTAACCAGTAGCAAGAACAACGGAGTCAATTTCTAGAATCTTGCCATCCACAAGTTCCACTTTCCCTTGCCAGAATCTCTTGATTCCAGGTACAACTTTGATCTGACCTGATCTAATTTTCTTGAGTGCTCCAATGTCCAATACAGGAGTCTTCCCGGCAGTGTTCTTGAGCTCTAAAGGTCCTACAGAAGGCCGTTTTAGACCGTACTTTTTGACGTTTCCGAGGATCAAACTGGCCAGAATTAGCAGTATCTTGTCAACCATCCATAGTGGTAGCCGTTTCATCAACATTATTGCAAGTTCAAAAGTTGACTTTCCAAAAACTTCTCTTGGCAACACATGAACCTGATCATCAAAAGCAAAATAAATATTATGCTTCTAGTGCTGATTTTGTAAAAGAAGTGAAAACAAAAAAGCCTTGGAATAACTTGTCTATGTGTATCTCAACATCACGGATTCTATCTGTGAAAACAGCCATTGATGTAATTTTCAGAATCCTTGTGCATCAGGTTGCTTTTTTTTTTAAAGCATTTTTTGATAAAATATGAAAACGAAAAGAGAAGCCAAAATACAGTGTAAGCAGACTCACCGAGCTTCGAACAACCATGGATGGAGTTGCATTGTGGTTACAAAGATCAAGGGAAACTTCCATGCCGGAATTTCCACACCCAACAACAAGCACTTTCTGTCCTTTATAACTCTCCCCAGATTTGTAATCACAAGCATGCATGACATTGCCACCAAACTCATCCAACCCTTCAAATTCAGGTACAACTCTCTCTGCATTTTCGCCGGTGGCAACAATAAGCCACCGGCAAATGTACTCAACTTCACTGGAACCAGAGTGGCTTTTCCTAATGGTCTTAACCCTCCACAATCCAAAGGTCTCATCATACTTAGCAGACTGAACTGTTTCATTGAATTGTGGGGTTATGTTAAAGTGGTTAGCGTAGGATTCAAGGTACTTAATGAACTGAAATTTTGTAGGATATTCAGGGAAGTCTTCAGGGAAGGGTAAATTCGGTAACTGGCAGAATTGCTTGGGAAGGTGTAACTTGAGGCGATCATAGGTACGGTTTTGCCAAAGAGAGGCAATGCAATTAGCTCTCTCAAGAATGATGAAAGGGACGCCTTGGTCCTTCAGACCTGCTGCGACTGCGAGGCCTGAAGGACCGGCCCCAACTATTACTGGTCCGTTTACCCATACACATCTTCGTGTGAAGAGGTCCTCAGGGTTGAAACTTTGGACCATTGGTGGCATGTTGAGACAAATGTTATGCATATTTCTCTAATTGACTTTTGCTGAAAGATGAAACACAGAGAGAAAGAGAGAGAATGAATTGAGGAGTGGAGGAAAAGGGAGAAGTGAGGGTATAAATAGTGAAGGGTGTTGGAGCGTCAGAGCTTGCATGTGATGTCATTTTTCAAATGGTTCTCAAATGATAAGCTTGTGGCCGCATCCTTTGTTTATTATGCAATAAGTAATTATATTGTGTTGTATTTGATTTTTAATTTAATTTCAAAAGCTAACTGATGAATCTCCATAATCATGCATATTAATAATGGATCGTTAACAAACTAATAAAATTATTATTGTAACTTGGTGTTACAATGCGAGTGAATTAGAAACCATGTGAACTTCAATTCAAATACTAGGTATATATTGAATGATTATTGAAGTCATTCATTTGAGATGAGGTCACTTGCCACAAGCGATTCTTTTGATAAAGTATACTAATAAGAGTTGGTTTCATGTATAAGTAATTTAAGTTTTATACATGAGTCAAATTAGTCTTTTATATTTTAATTGAATCAAATTGATTCACAAATGATATTTAATTTTAATACATTGTCAATGTAAAATAATTTTTCATATAATAAATAATATACTGTTACATTATAGAAAAAAACTGATGAACCTTCATGAATCTTGCAATAACTTGTTTTTCAAGAAATACAGAGAAGACATGTTTTCTCTAAGAACTGACGGAGAAGAAAACTAAAACTGAATTTTACTTATCGTGTATGAATAAAATGCTGAGAAACAAAAGGTATATATATATATATATACTACAATGTTGCAGCAGCTGCATAGTCTAAGCATAACTAACTTTCTAACCAAACTCTAACTTCTTAATCACGACTCTTCTCGATCTTGATCTTTAATATTTTCAACAACTTTAGTAAAAATAACTATTTTTTATATTAACGGCATGAATAATCATAAAAAAATGTAATTAGATGACTGTATAAAATATTTTACATTGTTAGAGCATCAAAATTTAAAAAAAAATTATAGACTAATCTAATGCAAGTTAATTAATTTGGAAGATCAATTTGATTCATATGATGAAATTACTTTTCCAGAAACTCTAAAGAACCATAGTTTTTAGTAATTTTAGCCATTATTTGACCGTACAAATATTAAATTGACTTAAATAAATAAATTTTACAAATTTATGTGTGCAAATTTAAAAAAATTTGAGTACAAATAATATTGATTTATGTATGCAAAAATAAATATAGGTGCAAATTATATGTTTCTTATGTGCAAACACCTACAAATATAGGACAAACTATTGTTACCAAATATTGGTTGAAAATAATAATATTTGCTATCACGTAACATTGCTGATTACTTTTATTTGTAATTAATTTAGCATCAAATAAGGTTTCAAAATTTATTTTTATGATTAATAAAATATCAACTATATTAGGTATACATACAAAATTAATTAGAAAATTAATTATTGGTATAAAATATATGTTAAAATACAAAATATATATTAAAAATAAATCAAACAATATATGCAAATATATAAAATTGAGTTAGTAACTAATTTTTTTGTTTAGAATTTTTGTAAAAAAAGAAACATAAAAGGGGAAAAAGGAAGAATGTTCAAAAATGGAGCTAAGTATTAACCAGTTAAGCAATGCACTTTACATGGAAGATTCATTCAACAGTTTTCTGAAGCGCACATGGTTAAAAGAAACCAACCGTTTTCATGTGGTTGCTGTTTCAAATCCCAAGATAACTGCCTATAAAAAAAAGAGGTCCAAACTATACATAGTTTTTGCTGTCACATAAGCTTTTTAAATCATCCATATTCTCCCATCCATCATGCGGATGCATTGAACAAGACTTACATTTTAGTTGTATTTAGTTGCTTATCATCATAAAATATCAACTTAATTACATCCAAAATACTAGACATTAAGAATTCAATAATTACAAATAAGAGGTAATGACCAAATCAGTACTCAAAAGATTCAAACGCTGACATTTTGGTACCTCATTATTGTTATTGACAAAATGGTCCTTACAAAATTTTTAAATTTGACAAGCGTACCCACGAGTTCGCCGGAGCACATCTCTGACAAGTATAGTGCTGACATGGCCATTACATTTTGATGACATGGCAACCCCCCCAACCCACCCTAC
>NC_029786.2:63901320-63935579 GCF_000816755.2 Arachis ipaensis
TCCTAATCCTTCCCTCCCCCTTCCTAACCCTAATCTCCCATCCCCAACGCACTTCCCTCCTCCTTAATAAAAATCTCCCTTTCTGAACCCTAATTCCCTTCCTTTGCCCCTTTGAATTCTAATCCCCTTCCCAACACAGTGTCTCACACTCTCAATTCACTTTCCCCCAAAACAGCAGTGGAGCTCAACCTTCTCAGTCTTAAAGAGCTAGTGTCATCGACACCGCACTGTCGCCATCTCGTCGTCGGGTCTTCTGTGTCCGCCAGTGTCGTCTATCTCCTTCGTGGCATTGCATTGTCTGTGCGCCTCCACTGTTGTCGCCTTCACTGCTTGAATCTGCTTGCTGCTAGCCCCCAGTCGCTGCCATGCCTCCTCTGTATGGGTTCCATCTTGGCTCCATCGTGCCCTCTCTGTGTCTGGTGTTCTTCTTCTATTCTTGCTTTGGTGGTGTTGTATTAAGTTTTATTTTATTTTATTTTATTTTGATTATTGTATATGAATTTGTTTGTTTTCTCTGAGTTTTATTGTTATTAATTTTTTTGAATGATAATTTAACCTAAAAATTGGGACAATTCATGATTTGGGGCAATTCTGTTGATGTTGAGGTTGTTGTTGCTGTGAATGGTGGTGTTGAGGGAGGGAGAGGGGAGTGTGCGTTGGGGAAGGGGGAGTGGTGGAGATTATTATTGCTGTTGATATTAAGGCTATTGTTACTGCAAGTGGTGGGGTTGAGGGAGGGAGGGGTAGTGTGTGTTGGAGAGGGAGAGTGGTGGAGGTTATTGTTGCTGTTGATGTTAAAGTTGTTGTTGTGAATGGTGGTGTTGAGGGAGAAAGGGGAAGTGTACGTTAGGGAATGGGCTGTGATACGGCGGGGACTACGATGGGGAAGAAGTGTGCGTTGGGGACGGGACTGCGACAGGGAGGGAGAGGGAAGGGGAGGGAGTATGCGTTGGGGAGGGAACTTTGGGGATGGTTTGCCAAATCACCAAAATATGGTGGCCACATTAGCATTGTGCTTGCCGGAAATTTGCTCCGGCGAGCTTGGAGGCACGCTTGTCAAATTTTAAAATCTTTTAAGGATCATTTTGTTAATAATAATAGTGAGGTACCAAAATGTCAGCGTTTGAATCTTTCGAGTACTGATTTGGTCATTACCTCTTACAAATAAATATAGAGTTTAGTTATTATATGTTGTCATTAAAAATATCCGTTTAGATTACGATTAAAAAAATGTTTTTAATATATTTATTTTATATTTACTAACAAAATATATTTCAAATTTTTTATTACATGTTAGCTAAATCTAAATATATAATA
This sequence comes from Arachis ipaensis, assembly GCF_000816755.2. Taxonomy (NCBI): domain Eukaryota; kingdom Viridiplantae; phylum Streptophyta; class Magnoliopsida; order Fabales; family Fabaceae; genus Arachis; species Arachis ipaensis. The sequence goes on from NC_029786.2 coordinate 63,902,638, forward strand.
CTTTGATAGGATGCTGCCACATGTTTCTCAGCAGGCGAAAGTTTAGATTAGCTACGGTATTTTTTTGAGGCCAGTTTTCATAATTGTGGAGTTGAAAGTGAATGTTCATGCCTGCTTTTCTAATTTTTGAGAAGCATCTAGAATATTTTATTATCGAAGAAGTTCTTCTCTGAGTACTAATTAATTTGCTATCCAATTTTGGTGCTCGAGTGGTCTGGTCCATCATGTGTTTTCACAAAGGAACACGTGATTGATTGCTTTTTTTTCCTTCAATGTGGGTTATTTAGATAACCAAAAATGAGGCCATATTTGAGAATTAAGGACAGTTTTAATAATATTACAGTGGAGCAGACTCACTACTTTTAGATGTCTATTAATTGCTTATGACATTGGATACCAGACTTAAGGTGTTGGTGTTTTTGTTACACATACTTTCATCATTTAGCATCTTTGTTTTATGATGTTGAGTTCACATCTGAATTATATTGTTGATACTTGGAAAATACAATATTGACATGCTCAATCACTGAAATGTGCTGGCTTCACAATTAACACTCAAGTGACGCAACAAGTCGACATAGCCCTTTGTTGCAAACCCATCCTGAAATGTCCATTTCCAATTTTCCATTATTGATCTATGCATAACACATATATATTGAGACAGAACAACCAAGAATAAGAACATGGAGAAAAGGCAATGCCATTCTGATGAACATATGTTATCTTGACACCTTAAAGATTTGTTTTTCTCTAGAAGGTTCAAAAGATTATGATTTTAATTGTCCAAGTTTTAAAATGGACATCTGGTTTATTTCCTTGTGAAAAATCGTTTGCACAATAAGAAAAATGTTAAATATTGTCGAATTTAGTATTACACGTTAATGGCGGTTTTATCGTCAAATTTATCGGTAGCGTAGGCATCAAATTCGTCGGGTGAAAGTATTACCGGCGGATTTTGGTTTCCAATGGTAAATTCGCCCATAATAATTTGAGAAAAAAAATAAAAAAAAAATAGATGTGAAAGGTAGGGGTGGATTTACTGGCGGATTTATTTAGTGGACGTTACTTTTTAACGAACTTAAATGCGTTACTGTCGAATTTATCCGTTGGTAAATTCGATGGTAAGGATGCGCTAAATTCAAAATACACGGCCCTCCTCCTCACTTTCGAATACCCCTTCTCTCTCCACCACTCTCCTCTCTCTTTCTCTTTTCTCTCTCTACCATTGACAACCTCATTCGGTTACCCTCCGCTAGCGCCAACCACCTCCATTCTCCTCCTGTATGGACTCGACTTGATTTTATTTTGTCGCCTGAAACAGAGCTGCTTTGTTTGTCTCTGTCACCATTAGAGTCGTTGTCGTTGTTGTTCCCTCTATTGTCGGAGCTACGTCTCTCCCCCCTCCCCCTCCTTTAGGTAGGTTGCTCTCGTCCCTCTTCCTATTCAATCCACGTTTTTATTTCAATTTAAATGAAAATATCCTAACCTCTTTTTGAACCTTAACCCTACTTCTTCCACTCCTCAAACATGGAGTCTCCGATTTCACTTTCAATACTTACAAACTGGTACTTTTGATTTCGTTTTCAACTCTAAATTTTAATAAGTTAATTAATTTTTATTTGGATTGGTCTTATTAGTGGGGTTGGAGGTGCCGTGCAAAATTGGTTGTGCGTGGCTGTTCATTGGACCCTCTCATTGGTCTCTCTGAAGAGGTTACTCAAGATGTAATTGGCATTCCAGAGTGCAAAGATGCATAATTCAGTTATTTTCTTCACATGATTCAATTTTATTAACGCGTGTTTGTGTTCTTTCTTTATTATTATAAATAATAAATTTTATTTTAGTGTTCTTATTCTTTGACATGAAATTATTCTAAGTAAGTTTTCTGTGTGTTGTGATTTTTTGTGCAGCTCATTATCCTAATCTTAATGCTACTTGATGCATGAGCATCATTTGATAGTTTTCTTGTTAATTATATCAATGATGATAATGATTCTTCACTATTTCTTCACTACTTCTCTTATATGTTTTGTAGGAGATTAGTGAAGATTTGCTTTATAAAAGAAAAAAACTAGAGAAGAAAAAACAGAGGAGGAGGACACAAGCAGAGACGTGGCACGTAGGGGAGCAACGTCCCATGTTGGGCCAACCTCCAGAGACCACAACTTTCTCCTCAATGAAGACGCCGCACGTGTGGGAGCTCACATCCCAACTTCTTCCTCAATGACCCTGAATTTATTACAATCACATAATAAATGGATATGATGAATGCCTGTCCTATTGGATGTGATACCACTCATTGGTTCAACTGCTAATCAGACACATCCTTTCGGATGTTGCCTTTTTGCCATGCCCCTAGGATATAGTGTCTGATAAACCCATATTTTATGATATATATTGTGCTCAATTTAAGTGATTTATTCAACCCTTCACCCACTTATTTATGTAAATTGCATGGTTTTACTTTCCCTTCCTTATTATGTGATATATGTGAAAAACATGTTTCCTATGCTTTAAAATAATTATTTTAATTACCTTTTATTACCATTCGATGCCATGATTTGTGTGTTGAGTAGTTTCAGATCTTCTAAGGCAAGGAATGACTTAAAGGATGGAAAGGAAACATACAAAAATGGAAGGAAAGCACAAAATGGAGTTTTTGAAGAAACTGGCAGCGACGCGAACGCATGGACGACGCGGTCGCATGCCTAGCGCAAAAAGGGCAGCGACGCGAACGCGTGACTGACGCGGACGCGAACCTTAAGCAGAACGCAGATGACGCATACGCGTGACCGAAGCGGACGCGTGACAGACGCCACGCACCAGAAACTGCAGAAAACGCTCCCAGCGATTTCTGAAACCCTTTTTGGCCCAGATCCAAGTCCAGAAGGCACAAATTAGAGGTTATAAAGTGGGGGAATGCATCCATTAATAAGGAGGGCCTTGAATTATTTACTTTTCATAGTTTAGATGTAGTTTTTAGAGAGAGAGGTTCTCTCCTCTCTCTTAGGTTTTAGGATTAGGATTCCTCTTAAGGATTTAGAATTTCAACTCTTCATCAGGTTCAGTATTTCTTTTACTTTATATTTCTCTTTTACTTTCAGATACTTTAATGCTATCCTTTAATTACTTATGTTGCCAGATTGGCTTATGAATTCTTTATGTTTAGATTGATTTTCTCTTATTTAATGCAATTGAGGTATTTCAGATCTAAGATTCTTATTTAGCTTTTTACATTATTGGCTTTAATTGATTAACTGGAAGCTCTTGAGTTATCAACTATCCGTGATTGGTTGTTATGTCGGCTAATTGACTGGTATTCCACTAACTCTAGTCTTTCCTTAGGAGTTGGCTAGGACTTGGGAATCTAACTAATTAGTTCACTTGACTTTCCCTTGCTTTCATAAGGGTTAACTAAGTGGGATTAACTTCCATTCTCATAGGAGAAACTAAGATAGGACTTCCAAATTTTCATACCTTGCCAAGAGTTTATTTTATAGTTATTTATTTATTTTTCTTGTTATTTAATTTACCTGTCCCTTACTTTCAAAACCCCCAATTTACAACACTCATAACCAATAATAAGAACATAGCTCCCTGCAATTCCTTGAGAAAACGACCCGAGGTTAAAATACTCGGTTATCAATTTTAAAGGAGTTTGTTACTTGTGACAACCAAAACGTTTGTACGAAAGGATTTTCTGTTGGTTTAGAAGCTATACTTACAACGCGATGATATTTTTATATTTCTTTACCGATAGAAAATATCATCGTCAAAATGGCGCCGTTGCCGGGGAACTGCAAATGTGTGCCTTATTATTGGTTATTGTAAATATTTTTTTTTACTTGTTTATTTATTTTTGTTTTCTCCTTTTATTTCCATTAGCTACTATGAATTCTCACCGCTCTCGCTTTGAGTTTGGTTCTAATATTGTTGAAGGGAATGAAAGTTATAGCAGGAACATGCATCAAGGTCAGAGCAATCAAAGATGGATGGAGCCAAGAGGATCTGATCAACCCTTTAGGCAACAACACCCTCCAAGATATCATGGACGAGGACCAATACAATGCATACCAAGCTAACAGACATGGTGGACCCCCTTGTAATTACCGACAAGTCCCACCCTGTGCTTATAGACCATCCTCTCAACGTAGCTTTGAACCACCACACTCACAAGTTCCTTTTCACCATTCACCACTGTATGACCCTTATCCACCACAATCCCAATCCAATTACTCCCAAGAACCACCACATTATTATTTTAAACCCTCTCCCCCAACCAATGAACCCTCATACCCACCCCAACCTCCAATGAATGACAAACTTCGTGTTCTTCTTCAAGGGCAAGCAAGGATACAAAAGGGTGTACTGGAACTCACTACATCCTTAACTGAGGTAGTAAATATAATAGCCTCTCGACATCTGAGAACTCAAAGTACTCCCATCGCTACATGTGGAGAATCAAAGGATGAGCGTAGCATGAAGGAAATACTAGAAACTTCGGTGGACAATGAGGAGCATGGCTTTGTATTGGAACAAGTAGAGGAAGCCATGATAGCTGTAGAGGAAGAAGTGGTTGACGGTTTAGAAGATGCTGAACCTCCATGGGAATCAGGAACTGTAAAGGATTCCGCTGAGAAGTCCGAAATTAATGACAAAGAGGACAGTGCACAACCTCTAATGCATATACCTTGTGAAAAATTGGACGGAACAGACCAAGAAGTTGATTCCATGGGCAGTGATGATCATGAATCAAGCTCTCCTAGTCATGAACTCACATCCACAACTGAATTCCTTGAGCCTGAAGAACCTTATCCAAGTGAATACGAAGATGACGTCGAGGTAGATTTCTCTCAACCTCCAACGCATGACTTAAGTGATGAGGAAGACATAGAAGAGTTTGATCAGGGCGCAGTTGCAGTTGAAGAGTTTTGCAAAGAAGTGGAGGAATTCACAGAAGAATACAAGGGAGTAGAGCTTACAAAACCACTGAAAACACCTATCCCAAGGCCATTACCACCTAATACAAGCTTCAAGTGGGTACAATCCTTAACCTTTATCTTTACTTTTCCACTTGCATATGGTTTGCTTGAAACAGATGGCCAGCTTAGAGCTCTCTGCGGCTTTAAGAGTAAGAAGGAAATGGCTCGCACTCAGAGCTGGTGTACAAGATTCAATAAGGTTCCGCGCTTCGATTCGAAGTGCAAGGATTGGTATCAAGTTATATTGAATGGGTCTTGGAAGACGTTTGGTCATCTTAGTGAGAACACAATTTCTAAACCGCCTGGATGGAAAAATATAGATCAAGACAAAGGCGGATTTAAAAACGAAGTTTGGGATCCTGGAATCTATTCTGACATCCGTCACCCCGGGAACCTGAGAACCTGTTTGAAGCTGCTCAACAGCTTTACATGCCTAGTTTGGGACCCTGGAGGCTGTTGGCATTCCAAACATTGGTGGAGATTTCTGGATGAATTTAAGCATAAGCCACCATAACAGGAAGCTCATCCAATGTCCAATTTAAGGACTTTAACTAAAAGTGCTAGGTGGGAGACAACCCACCCTCGTATGGTCGTTTCTTTTTCAATTTTTATTTCGTATTGTTTGTTTTTATGTTATATTATTTTTATTGAACCTAGATGTTATTTGTAGCATTTGCATTAGCATTGCATACTGCATAATTGCATATTTGCATATAAAATTTTTTTTTGCACGACGCGTCCGCATCACCAGTGCATTAGGAAGAAAAGGAAAGTGAATAGAAAGTCACGCGAAAGCGTGGTTGGAGGCGTGCCTTTGGCACAAATTGTCCCATGCGACCGCATCGCTAAAGCGTTCGCGTCAGTTGCGAAAACTACCTCCCGCGCGTTCGCATCAATCACGAGGACGCGTGATCTGGAAATTGGAGTAAAAATCCAACGCCCAGAAATCCGGGCTGGAATCGTGTGGCTGGTGTACGTTTAGCACAAAACGGCCCACGCGTTCGCGTCCCTGACGCGAACGCGTCGCTTGCAAAACACCCATCCCACGCGAAAGCGTGAGCGACGCGTTCGCGTCGCGTGGATATTATGGCACCCCAATACATACAGAGAGTTGCGCTGAAACGACGCTGGAATTGTGCGTTTAGCACAATTTCCAGCGACGCGGTCGCGTGCCTCACGCGACCGCGTCATTCATCCTTTTACCCATTCCATGCGATCGCATCACTCACGCGATCGCGTCAACCCCATTCCACCCTAGCCACACGATCGCATGCTCCACGCGTTCGCGTTGATTCAAAATCCCTAACCCAACCACGCGAAACCCTATTCCCCCCTCGCATCACCATTCTCCTTCCCCAACCCCCTCTGCTCTCTCTTCCTCCTTCCTCTGCACCCATCACCACCGCCAACCACCCCTGACCGCTGCCCCAGCGCCAACCACCCAGATCCACCGCGATGCCCACCCTCCTTCTTCTTTCTCCCCTCCTTCTCTTTCCTTCTCTTCTCCCCCTCCGCCGCCGCGACGCCCTACGTCATCGCCGCGTTGCCGCCACTACCACCCCACTCCCACCATCTCTCTTAGTTCCATACTTGTGCCTCTAACCACCAGGTTCCGCCGAACGCCACTTTTCTTTCATTCGTAGTTAGTTGCATTTTTTTCGGTTTATGTTCAAAATTAGGCTAGTTAGAGATGCATGTTTGTAGTGGATTCTAGGTGGTTAGGTAGCCAGGATGTGGTTAGTGGATTTAGGCCTGATAATTGCGCTGTTCTTGCTCCTTGTTTTATCAATTTCACAATTCTGATTTTGCTGTGATGATCGTATTGTTCATATGCTGTTCTTCACTGTTTCTTGCTGCTTTTACACTGCCCTTTCATGTTCATATTACTTGTGTCTATTTGCAGCTTTATTTTAATTTATATGAACTATTCTGCTTGCTGTTTATTACCCGGGAACATCTAATTTTAGCCGGAATGCTGCCCAACTTTCTGCAAATTGTTTTGATTTTCATTCATGTTTTGGTTTTGACAATTTGAATTCTGCATTACTTAGCTTTTACCAAATCAATTCATGAATGCACGGGCCAGCATTCTTATTCCTTTCGATTTCCTGGTTGATAAATTGCACTATTGATAATTCGATTTTAATTTTTGCTATTTTTATATCTTTATGAATCATCATCAATAACCTCATATTTTTGAATATGAGTTGCCTAGTCTTTAAATTTATGAATTTCTTGTTACTTAGGAAACATTTATCAATGCCACTTCCTTTAACTTTCTTTCTCCGAACTTACTGCTTTCCACTTTTTCACTTTTTAACCACTTTTAACTTTCTAACTTCTCCCTTTGCCTTTTTACTAACTCCTTCAACTTTTTAACTCATGGCATGATTATTGTTTTTCCTAATTAACAGGTATTCTACTTATAATATATTTTGGATTGTGATTTCTCGTCTCAGCTTTTTAACTCCGAAACAATCCAAAATGCACAATTATTCAACTCATTTCATAATTCTACTGCTCTTTTGTCACTATGTGCTTATCTTGTTAATTGCCTACTTGTTTTCCTATTTTTATTCTTCAATTATATCCTAGATTTCTATTTTTCAGGATGTCTGACCCTCAGTGCAAGGGAAAAGGCAAAGCCACCACTGGTAAAAGGAAAAGAGGTGAATCTTCTATGTCTATCTTGGACATTATGCATGATGACTCCTGGCGGGAAAAGCACTTTACCTCGCAGGAGAAGGCTGACCAGCTCCTCCCTGCCAATGATCCCACTAAATTTGCAAACAGATACTGTGAGCTAAAGTATCTAGTGTTTTCCACCTCCAGAAACCTGTACCTGGAGAGGACTCTGAAAATTCCAGAAGAACTACAGCAGTACACCTCCGATCAGATCAAACAGAGAGGCTGGTTCTTCTTGGAGAGAAACTTGACAGAGATCAATGCTTCTTGGGTAAGAGAGTTTTACTGCAACTATTTCAAGACTTCTCTGGATGCAGTGCACCTCAGAGGGAAGCAGATACTGGTCACTGAAGAGGCCATTGAGGATATTCTGCAGCTTCAGCCTAAGTCAGATCAGCCTAACGGTTACCAAAAGGCTGAAGAGGACATGCACTTTCTGAGATTTGACTGGGATGCTGTCAAGCAGAGGATAGCCCTTGATCCTACTGTCCCCTGGGTCATGGGAAAGAACACAACAATGCCTAAGGGAATCAAGCTGATGTATCTGAATGATGAGGCTCGACTCTAGCACCAGATCCTGAGCAACTTTGTTATGCCGAGCACTCATGAGACGGAGTTGCCTGCTGCTATGATCACCCTCCTCTGGTGTGTGATGGAGGGTAAGGACCTGTATCTTCCACGATTCATCCGGTATTACATGGCCAGGGTCCATGTCAAAGGCACTCTCCCTTTCCCATATCTGATTACCCAGCTCGGCTGTCGAGCTGACGTGCCTTGGGAGCTGGCTGATGCGAAGCCGACTGCTACAGACTGCAAGAAGATCATTCCTCACAGCAGGAAGTTTCTGGCTTTAGGCTACAGACCTCCATTCCTTACTGCTTCTGATGAGACAGCCACGCCTTCAGCTGCCCTTTCTTCTTCCACTACTGCACCAGCCACACCCACTGCACCTCCACTTGCCTCAGAGCCCATTTACCACCTCGTGCACCGCTTATTTCAGTAGCTGGACCAGATGGAGCGCCCAATCGGCGACGATATGAAAGATCTGAGTGTCGCAACAAGCGACGCTATGAGCACCTTAAGTTGATGATCCGATCTGGTGGCGACTTCCCCTCCGAGCCTGACACACCATCAGAGACATCTGAGGAGGAGGCAGAGGAGCATGAGGAGGAGACCCATCCACAGAGAGAAGCTGAGCAGGCAGGCTCAAAGCAGGCTGCGCCACAGCAGGAGGAGCTACACCAGATACGGGCCGCAGATCCAGAGATTCCTATCCAGTCAGAGCCTCCACTGCAGCAGACAGATCCTCCTACCCTCATCCAGTCTGCAGACCCTCAGTCCACCACAGAGACTCTAGTAGCCCATCCTTTCGGTGATGACACCCCTTCACACCCAGCTTGAGTGAGCATCGAGGACGATGCTTTATTTTAAGTGTGGAGAGGTAGCCATCCCTGACATATCTTTTTGGTGAATCACTACAGACTCTTTTTATATTATTTTGTTTATTTTTCTGTATTTTTATCTTTTTGTTTATTTTTCAGTACTTGTACACTATTCTTTTGCTGTATTTTTACTCTATTTCTGCATTTTGCACTTTAGTTTATACCTTAGCCAGTTAGTTTAGTTGCAATTCTAACTTATTAGTTATAGAAAATGTGGATTAATTAGTATAGTTTACCCTTTTAGCATATGATAGTTTGGTTTAAATTGAAAATAAAAGGAAGTAAACTAGAAACTCTAGTAAATCAAAATAATCCACACACCTTGTATATATAGCATTACATGTTAGTTAGTTAACAACATTTCATCAAGGAACAACACTAAAACTTTAAAGGCACCCTAAAATTTACATTGAGAATAATAGGAACTCTTAATTTTTACTTGCATGACATGTACAACTGATATATGTTTTTTGAGCTGGAGAACACACAGCCTGTGAGTCTTGAGCTTAATTGTATGGTTACATTCAAACCATAATTTTATTCCTGTGTGTTTTGCCCTTCTTTTTCATTCTGATGTTCTTTACTTTGTTTTAATCTATATGTCCAATTATAGAATATAGATACATACCAAGAAAGTGATTGAGGCCATCATTGGAATTTTTTCTCACTTATCCCAAATTAGCCTACCTTTTACATCACCCTTGTTAGCCCCCTTGAGCTTTTTAAATCCCCTCCTGTTCTATAAACCACATTACTAGCCTTAAGCAGAAAGACAAAATAAAAATCCCAAGTTGAATCTTTGGTTAGCTTAAGATAGAAATTGTGTATTGCTTAAGTGTGGGGAATTTTTATGGGAACATGGGATGATAGAAACAAAGTAGGAATAAAAAAAAAAGAATAATATGTTTCAAAATAAAAATTTGGGATGCATGCTCATGTGAAATTAAAGCAATTGAATTGCTATGTGCATTGAAAAAAAATTTATTTATATTTAAATAAAGGAGATACAAATATTTCCCAATTGCAAAATAAAAAGAATCAATGCACATGGGACAAAGTTAAATTTAATGCATGAGTTTGCACTACAAAATGGAAAAATTTGGGCAAATAGGTTAAGAAACTTTGATTTATAAAATATGTATGTTAGGTGAGATCTTAGACCAATCAAGGATTCACTTATTAGCTCACTTAGCCTTATACATATATCCTTACCTTTACCTTGGCCCCATTACAACCTTGAAAAGACCTCATGATTTTTGTATGTCTGTATTCTATAATTGTTGATTGGTTAGATGAAGAACAAAGTTATAGAAAGTAAGGATAAAAAGAAGAATAGAGTGATTAACCCAATAAACACTGAGTGACTAGAGAGTAAACACAAAATCCAGTGAGGGTTCAATAGCTCATCACCATATATTTCTGCTTAAATTGTTAATTGTCTTGCAAGTTTGTAAAATATTTTTACCCATCTCAATTGTAAAATTGCTTTAACATTATCTAGTGTTTGGCTATGTGACGGGTCCCCCAAGGGTGTATTGGTAAAGATTTTCTTCAATAAGATCGCGTTGCAAGTATAGCTCTACCAACAACAATCCTCGGGTGTCAAATTTAGAAGAGGGATTTGGTTGTCACAAGTTCAACCCCAATAGAAATAACCGAAGAATTCAAACCTCGGGTCGTCTCACAAGGAATGGGCAAACATGTGCTTCAACATTGGTTAGAAATCCGGGGTTGTGAGTTATGAGCATGAAAATAAATGGAAATCTTAACAAGCAAGTAATCTTAAATTGTAACAAATTAATTCAATTAACTAAGCGAAACATGAGCAATTCCAATAAACAAGTAACATTCCAATTAATTCTATTATAAACCAAACAAGTAACTATAACTAAGGCAAATAGTTGAGAAATTTGGTTTTCAAATATGAATAATAAAAGCAACTCTTGGCTAGGCATGGGAATTGAGGTCACCATCCTTGTCTAACAACCATATCTTGACAATTATGAGGAACCAAGCTCATTAAGTCTACTTCCAAAAGTCTTAAGTACGTAATATCTACTCCTAGACTTGAAGTACGTCAAATGGCTTTGATCACATCAACCCATAAGTCCCAACCTACCTACTAATTAGATTAGTAGTGGGTTGGCGTCAATGAGTATCAAATTGACCACTAAGGGCTCCCAAATCATCAAATCCATTAGACCCAATGACTCAAGTTTATCCAATTCCCTTGACCTAGGCTAAGAGTGAAGGAAACTACTCCATAATCAAAGTAAACAATTCATCAAATACATGGTAAGCATTAACAAAAGACATGTTCAAAATAGCAATCAAATTGAAATCTACAAGTACCCACTAACAATTATCAACATACAATCATCCAAACAACAAAACTAAACATAGAAATCATCAATGTAACATCAACAAGTCAAGATTCACAACATTCATGAAATGGGTATAAAATGACAATTAACACGGATTCATAAAACTATCACTAGATATAAGCAAAATTGTAACAAGGAATTCAAATTGAACAATTAAAACTAGTAATTAACAAAATCCAATTCACAATCCAACAAGAGAAGATCGAATTGAAACTAGATCTAGAGAGGAACAAGGGTTTCTCTCTCTAGGATAACCAAAGAAAACCAAAAACTAGCTAAAATTGTGTCTTAGTGTAAAAATGATTGATCCTCCCTTTCTCCCTAGCATCCTTGGGTCTTTTCCATGCAGAAATAGCTTGAAATTGGCCTGATGAGCCTCAGAAATCGCCAGGCATGATTTCCTTTAATGAGGTCACGTGCAGCTTCCCACGCGTGCGCGCCATGCGTACGCGCGCGCCGATTGCTTTTGCGATCCACGCGTGCGCACCAAGTGCGCGTGCGCGTTGATAGGAATTTTTTGATCCAGGCGGATGCATCCATCCTTGCGCGCCGCTTCCAGCCAACCTCATCCACGTGTGCGCATGGAGTGCGTGGGTGCGCCGATGCTGCTTCTCCCAAGATTTCAATTCTTCATGTTCCTCCCTTTTTGTACATGCTTTCTCCCTCTCTTCTAAGTCATTCCTACCCTATAATTCCTGAAATTACTCAACAAATACATCATGGCATCGAATGGAAATAGAAGAGGATTAAAATATGGCAATTTTAAGGCAAAATAAGCATGTTTTCCATCATGGAGCAATATTGAGAAGTGAACACAAAACTATGCATTTCTTGCGAATAAGTGTGAGAAATATTGATAAAATCCCCCAACATGAGGTCTTATTCATGGGTTGTAACGGGGCTAGGGTGAAGGTAAGGATGTATATGGCCAAGTGGGCTTAAAATTTGAGTCCTTGATCAACCTAGGATCCACTAGACACATAGAATAATCTATACTACTACAATACATTACCTAGCTACCCTTGACTTTTACTCTTTTTGCATACTCATGCATTCTTTCCAATTCACACCCATATGCATTGTTTTTGTTACTTTATCTTGGGGCATCTTTGTCCCCTTTCATTGCTTTCTCTCTTCTCTTTTTTTTTGTTTTTTTATTATTATCCCCTTTTCTTGGGGTTTCTTTGTGAACAAAAGTTTCAATGCATACATTTTAATCATTCAACACATGAGTATGTTTCCAAATCCTAGAATTTCTAATTACACTACAATTACACACCTATATATCTATCCTAATTCCCCAAGTATACCTTCCTATTTGAATGATACACATCCTAACTTACCTAAGCTAATCAAGGATCCAAATTCAGAGACATTCATGGTTTTTCACTTAGGGCTGTTGATGTGCTCTATCTAAGAACAAAAGGGGGTTTATCATAGGCTCAAAATTGGTTAGCAATGGTAGATAAGAGGGTTAAGGCCATTTGGGAAAAGTGACTATTGAAATGATGGCCTCAATCATGTAATTGCATTCATACACAAAGCAATGGACATATATAATCAGACAAAGCAAGGATCACAATCATAGAGAGAGATATGCACACAAGAATGGAAATAATGGTTAGAAGATGTAACCATGCAATAGGCTCAAAATTTTCATGCTTGTGTTCTTAGCTCAATCACTATGTTCCAAAATACATTCTTAAAGCAAGTTTACTGCAAAAAAAAAATTCAGAATTTTGGTAGGTCACCCAAAACATAGTTTCTTGGAAAGGAAGTTATTATTTTGACCAAGTAACTCTATAGAAACTAACTATCATGCAAAGGGTATTTACAAGCAAAACTAACTACACACGCAATATACTAACTTCTAAGCAAAAATAAATCCATGGGTATCGAAGGGAAGAGATTGTTACCAATGGAGATCAGTCGAACGACCTCCCCACACTTTAGAAATTAGCACGGTCCTCCGTGCTACGAATAATACGCAAGGGAAGGTCGGGACCGGAACCTTTACTATCCCCTTCATCAGAACTCCCATCACTTGGGTTTGAGGTAGATGCGAATATTTCGGGTTCCTCCATGCTAGGGGTAACACAACGCAGAAGCTTCTTAATGTAAGTATATCGGCGGTGGTTGCGCCGCTCATATCTATCAAGCTTCCGGTGAAGATCTTCTATCCTTTGATGTGTGGATCTCACTGGTGGCAATGATGAGCTAGAAGGAAAAAGAAGTGGCGGGGCTATGTCGAGGCTTGGTTTGTTCATGGGAAGGTGTAGGTATTTTTCACTTGGGACCACATCGCCCTTAGCCGGAACTATAATCTTTTTGTCCTTGGCTTCCCAAGAAACACCCGCAGCAGTAACTAGATCAGATACCAATGCTGGAAATGATAAATTACCCCGGTCGTGAACTTGACTCATCGCTTGCTTGACAAGAAGTGGAATGTTTACCGGCTTCTCCATGAGAACACACCAAACAAGCAAGGCGAGGTCTGCCGTGAGGGACGACTTGTGAGTGCTAGGTAGCACATAGTGAGATAGGATCTGGGCCCAAGCTCTAGCTTCCACAGTGAGGAAGTGAGCGTCAATGCTCTTGGGCCTCATCCACAGTCGACCATGGATCCAAAATGCCTCTGGTTCAGCAATGACTCGGAGGATCGAGTCCCAATTGAATCCAAACTTCTCTCGCTGACGTAAGACTTCTTGGTAGCCATCCATGTCACTTGATACCAGTAGAACATTAAGCACTTGCTGAATAGCCTCTTCTGAAACCGAGACTTGCTTCCGGCGCATGTATACCGATTGAAGAGAGGGAAGATGGTAGTTAGTGTAGAATTCTTTCACCCAAGAGAGGTTGATTTCCCTTGGTTTCCTCAAGAGAAACTTCCATCCTCGCTGTTCAATGCGGGGCAAAATATAAGGAGCAACCTTGTCCGGCGGAGCAAGTAGATGCTCAGGACGATAGTTCCTTACAGCTATGGAGGGGAACATAAGTTCATAGAAGCGGTTGGGGAACCTTGAAGAATCTTTCGCCAGTTTGCCCTTGTCATTCTCATCAATAGGAGCGGGTGTCTTCCCTTTTTTAGGTATGAACTTTAAGCACACAAATTAGACTCAATGCATTTAAGAGAAAGCAAGTGAATGAGGAAGGAGCACTAATTTGAAAGTATATGACTAAAATGAACCAAAATGGTATGTGTGCATTTCCTCGAACACTTGGCATGCAATAATCAAGCAATGAGCAATTATGAGATACTAAACCAATTCAAAGCCCAAAATGGAACATCAATCATCACATAAACATCACACACTGGCAAAGATAAGAAAAAAATGACAAAAGATCTATTAATGCAAATTAAGTTCAAATTCAACATCCATGGAGAAATAAGGAAAAAGGAAAAGTAAGCAAACAAAAAGAAAGAAACATCATCATGCAAGCAAAAGAGAAACTAAGTAAAGCAATAAGAAGCATCTAACTAGAAGAAATAATGCAAGAGAAAATGGAAGTAAAGAAATGGAAGAAGTGAAACCTTGAAAAGTATGAAGAAACAAGGTTGAATCTTCTTTTGTGAAGATGAGAGAGAAAATAGGGGAAGTGTAGTGCCACCGGAAAAGGAGGTTGTCGCCGGTGAGTGGCCGGAGACAGTGGTGGTGGGTTAGGGAAGAAGGAAGAAGAGAAGGAAAATGATGGAGGGAGAAGGAAAAGAAACTAAGAAAGAAAAGAGGTTGAGGGAGAAAGAAAACAGGACCAGGCGCGAAAGTATAAAACTGACTCACGCAACCGGCGCGCGCGCGCGCAAGGTGCACTGGCACATCGGTGAGGGTACTGGCAGAGGACGCGTACGCGTCAGTGGCGCTCGCGCGCGAGGGAAGTTGTGCCTCAGGCACAAAAGTGGCGCAAAGTTGGCTCAAGTCTCTGGTTTTTGTACCAGAGTGAAACAAGGAGGCAGGCGCGCGGACGCACACATTGCGCGGACGCGTGCTTGAGGTATTTCGCGACTGGCGCGGATGCGCACAACGCACGGACGCATCAGTTTTGGCACAGGGTTAGCCCAATTGTGGCACAACTCTCTGTTTTTTGTACCAGAGAGCCCACATATCTCCATCGGCGTGCGCGCGCACCGTGTGCTTGCACATCGATGGTTAAATTGCAATGGTGTGCGCAGAGGGCATGTACGCAAATGCGTGGGTGCCTGGCGCGAGTTGGGCACAAAGTGGGCATGACTCTCGGGTATTTGGCCCAAGAGTGGAATTGCGCTACCGGTGCGTCGGTGCCCTTCTTCAAAGAATTTTTTTTTTGTTTTCTTTATCTTTTTTCACATCCTATCTATATGAGCATCCTATCTATCCGATAAAATCAACAAAGCTAGCATTCCTATGCACTCAATCAATCATCAAGAGATCACAAAATTCACAAGAAACTAAGGATACAAATAAGATGGTATAAACAAGGAAGATCTTACCACAGTGGGGTGCCTCCCACCAAGCACTTTTCTTTAACGTCCTTAAGTTGGACGGTCCTTTTCTTAAGCTTCCTCTCTTCTTGGTGCATCCTCCAATATGTACACATCTAGCTCTTTTGGGGGCTTGTAACCATGATACTTCTTCACTCTATGTCCATTCACTTTAAAAGTTACTTCACTCTTGGGATCAAACAATTCCACCACTCCATAGGGCTTCATCTCCTTCACCTTGAAAGGTCCTTCCCATCTAGAGCGGAGCTTGCCAGGCATGAATCGGAGCCTTGAGTTGTAGAGGAGGACCTCATCACCTTCTTGAAAGTCCTTCTTCCGGATGTGATGGTCATGGAATGCTTTAGTCTTTTCCTTGTAGATTCGGGCATTCTCATATGACTCGTTGATAAACCACTATTTTATGGTTTATCTTGTGCTCAATTGAGTGGTTTTTATCAACTCTTTACCCACTTATTCATACTATTTGCATTGTTTTACGTTTTCCTTCCTGATTTTGTGCTATGATTGAAAACATGCTTCTTTAGCCTTTAAATTGCTTATTATTAATCCTCTCTTATTACCATTAGATGCCTTGATATGTGTGTTAAGTGATTTCAGAGTTTATAGGGCAGGAATGGCTTAGAGGATGGAAAGGAAGCATACAAAAATGGAAGAAATACAAGAAGTTTAAGGAACTGCAAAGCTATCAGCCTGACCTCTTTGCACTCAAACCCATAACTTTAGCTACAGAGGTCCAAACGATGCGGTTCTAGTTGCGTTGAAAAGCTAACGTCCGAGGCTTCGATTTGATATATAATATGCCATAGTTGCCCTGACGCTAGGCAATGCAAACGCGTGCTCCACGCGGACGCGTCGTAGTGACAAAAAATCAGCGTGTTTGAATTCGAAACTAGCGAATTCTGGGTTGTTTCTGACCCAGTTCTTGGCCCAGAAAACACAGATTAGAGGCTATAAAGTGGGAGGATGCATCCATTCATAATCATCAGCTCATAATTCATTTTTCATAATTTAGATGTAGTTTTTAGAGGGAGAGGTTCTCTCCTCTCTCTTAGGATTATGATTAGGATTTATATTAGGATTTAGGATTTCAACTTCTTCTCAGGTTCAATGTTCCTTTAATTTATTTTCTATTTTTATTCTATTACTTTAATTGTTATTTATCTTTTCAATTTGGCTTATGAACCATTCATGTTAGGATTTTTCTTAATTAATATAATTTGAGGTATTTCAGATTTATGATTTTTACTTAGCTTCTTATGTTCTTGGCTTTAATTTGATGAATTGATAAATTGGAGACCCTTGAGTTGGAAGACTCCAGAGTTAATTGGTGATTGGCTCTCTTGCCACTAACACTAATCCTTCCCAAGGGAGAGGATTAGGACTTGTGAATAGAAATTGGCTCCTAACTTAATTTTCCTTTATTTAGTAAAGGATAACCAAGTAGAACAACAACCAATTACCATTACACTTGGAAAATCCAACATGGATAGAACTTCCCTTCTTATTTATATATATATATATATATAAATCTCTTTTAATTTATATTGCTTTAATTTATAACTATATCTGTGCCCATTGTCCAAACTCCAAATTTCTCAGAAAACTCATAATCAATAATAAATCATACTTCCCTGCAATTCCTTGAGAAGACGACCTGAGGTTTAAATACTCGGTTATCAATTTTATTGGGTTTGCTTAAGTGACAACCAAAACTTTTGTACGAAAGGATTTTTGTTAGTTTAGAAACTATACTTACAACGCGATTATATTTATGAATTTCTTTACTAGCAGAAATCTAATCGTCAAAATGGCGCCGTTGCCGGGGAATTGCAAACGTGTGCCTTATTATTGGTTATTGTAAATATTTGCTTATTGCTTGTTTATTTGTTTTAATTTTTGTTTTTAATTTTTTTTCTCTTTTTCATAAATTAAGAGGTTATTGCTTTTTATTTAGTTATTAAAAAATTTTTTTTTTCAAAAATTTGTTCTTGGTGTTCATCTTGATCTTCAAGTTATTCTTCATGTTCATCTTAATCTTCAAGTTGTTCTTAGTTGTTTTCTTCGTTTTGATCTAAAAATTTTAAGTTTAGTGTCATTTTATTATTTTTCTCTTTCTTATTAAATTCAAAAATTCAAAATTTAAAACTCAAATTTCAAATTTCAAATTTCAATTTTCAAAATTCAAATTAAAAAAAAAATTTAAAATTCAAATTTCAATTTTCAAAATTCAAATTTAAAAATTTAAAATTCAAAATTCAAATTTCAAAATTTAATTTTCAAAATTTAAATTTTAATAACCTTTTTAATTTAAAATTGTTTTTATTTTTGTTTTTAATTTGTATTTGCTACTATGAACTCTCACCCCTTTGGCTATGAGTCTGGTTACAATTATGTTGCAGGAAGAAGAAATTACAATGAAAACAGGTATCAAGGTTGGAACAATCAAAGATGGGAGGAGCCACAAGGATTTAATCAACCCTCTTGGCAACAACCCCCTCCAATGTACTATAACCAACAACCATTCTGTGATGCATACCAAAATGATGACTATAGTGGACCCCCTTGTAATTACCAACAAGGCCCACCATATGATTATGAACCGCCTCCTCAACATAGCTTTGGACCACCATACTCACAAGCCCCTTTCCACCATTCACCTCCATATGACCCTATTGATAAACCCATATTTTATGATATATTTTGTGCTCAAATTAAGTGATTTATTCAATCCTTCACTCACTTATTCATGAAAATTGCATAGTTTTACTTTCCCTTCCTTATTATGTGATGTATGTAAAAATAATTATTTTAATTACCCTTTACTTCCATTCGATGCTGTGATTCGTGTGTTGAGTAGTTTCAGATCTTCTAAGGCAGGAATGACTTAAAGGATGGAAAGAAAACATACAAAAATGGAAGAAAAGCACAAAACAGAGTTTTTGGAGAAACTGGCAGTGACGCGATCGCATAGACGACGCGGCCGCATGCCAGCGCAAAATGGCAGTGACGCGACCGCGTGATTGACGCGATTACGCGCCTTAAGCGAAACGCATATGACGCGGACACATGACTGAAGCAACCGCGTGATAAAGAAAACTCCAGATGACGCGACCGCGTGACCCACGCGGACGCGTGACAGAGGCCACACACCAGAAATTATAGAAAATGCTCTCAGCGATTTCTGAAGCCCTTTTTGGCCCAAATCCAAGTCCAGAAGGCACAGATCAGAGGTTATGAAGTGGGGGAATGCATCCATTCAGAGGAGAGTCTCCAATTATTCACTATTCATGATTTAGATGTAGTTTTTAGGGAGAGGTTCTCTGCTCTCTCTTTTAGGATTTAGAATTAGGATTTCTTTTGCTTTCAGGATTATCTCTTTTTATCAGGTTCAATATTCCTTTTTAATTACTTATTTTCTCAATTTAATTTATGAATTCTTCTATGTTATAGATTATTCTTTGAATTAATGTTATTTGAGGTATTTCAGTTTATGATTGCTTTCTTTTATTTATGTTACTGTTGCTTCCAATCTAAAGACATTTTTATTCAAGACTAATTAGTCACTTGACCTTTCTTTGCTTTAAGTAAAGGCTAACTAAGTGGAATTAAGATTCAATCTTCATCATCATTGATAAGGATAACTAGGATAGGACTTCCAATTTCTCATACCTTGCCAAAAGTTTATTTTACAGTTATTTATTTATTTTACTTGCCATTTAAATTACTTGTTCCTCATCTTTAAAACCCCAATTTACAATCTTCATAACCAATAATAAGAACATACTTCCCTGCAGTTCCTTGAGAAGACGAACCGAGGTTTAAATACTTCGGTTATCAATTTTTAAGGGGTTTGTTACTTGTGACAACCAAAACGTTTGTACGAAGGGATTTCTGTTGGTTTAGAAACTATATCTACAATGCGACTATTTTTGTAAAATTCTTTACTAGCAAAAATCCTAACGTCAAAATGGCACCGTTGCCGGGGAACTGCAATCGTGTGCCTTATTATTGGTTATTGTAAATATTTTTCTTTTACTTGTTTATTTGTCTTTATTTTCTCCTTTTATTTCCATTAGCTACTATGAATTCTCACCCCTCTCGCTTTGAGTTTGGTTCTAATATTATTTAAAGGAGTGAAAGTTATAACAAGAACATGCATCAAGGTCAGAGAAATCAAAGATGGATGGAGCCAAGAGAATCTGATCAACCCTTTAGGCAACAACACCCTCCAAGATATCATGGACAAAGACTATTCTACAATGCATACCAAGCCAATAGACATGGTGGACAACCTTGTAGTTACCAACAAGCCCCACCCTGTGCTTATAGGCAATCCTCTCAACATAACTTCGAACCACTACACTCACAAGCTCCTTTTCACCATTCACCACTATATGATCCTCATTTACCCCAATTCCAATCCAATTACTCCCAAACACCACCACTTCCCCATGTACCACGTCCAAATCCATCACCCCGAGAATCAGAGGTTCGCCTCAAGGAAACAGTAGATCAACTTCAAACAACCCTTCATCAACTGGAGCAAGCAGTAAGTCAATTATCTTCTAGACGTTCGAACATTCAAAGACCTCCTACAGCCCCATGTGGACAATCTAATGAAGAGCGTAGTATGAAGGAGATACTAGAAACTCCAGTGGACAGAACAGGGTATGACTTCATACTGGAACAAGTAGAGGAAGCTATCATTGTAAAAGAAGAAGAGTTGGTTGAAGACTTAGGAGAAGCTGAACTTCCATGGGAATCCAGAATTGTGGAAAATTCTGTCAAGGACATTACAATTGATGCTAAGGAGGATAGTGCACAACTCCCAAAGCAAGACTTTTATGAAGAACTAGACGGAATAATCCAAGAAGCAAGTTTCCTTGATAATGATAATATCAAGTCAAGTTCTCCTAGTAATGAACTTGCATCCGCAAGTGAATTCTCTGAGATCGAAGAATCTTCCCCAAGTGAATACGAAGATGATGCGGAGGTAGATTTCTCTCAACCTCCTGTTTATGACTTAAGTGACGAGGAAGACATAGAAGGCTTTGATCAGGACATGGATGCATTTGAAGAAGTCTACAAGGAAGTGAAGAAATTCACCGAAGAGCACAAGGGAGTAGAACTTACAGAACCGCTGGAAAAACTGGTATGCGAAATTGTTACTCTGAGGTTGTAAAATTTGTTGTTCGTTCTCTCCCTGGAAATGGCGCCAATAACTGGTGCACAATACCATGGTCTAAACATGACTTCACAACTTTGCACAACTAACCAGCAAGTGCATTGGGTCGTCCAAGTAATAAAACCTTACGTGAGTAAGGGTCGATCCCACGGAGATTGTCGGTATGAAGCAAGCTATGGTCACCTTGTAAATCTCAGTCAGGCGGATATCAAATGGTTATGGAGTTTTCGAATAATAATAATAAATAAACAGAAAATAAAGATAGAAATACTTATGTAATTCATTGGTGAGAATTTCAGATAAGCATATAGAGATGCTTTCGTTCCTCTGAACCTCTGCTTTCTTGCTGTCTTCATCCAATCAGTCCTACTCCTTTCCATAGCAAGCTTTCTGTAAGGGCATCACCGTTGTCAATGGCTACATCCCATCCTCTCTTTGAAAATGGTCCAAATGCTCTGTCACGGCATGGCTAATCATCTGGAGGTTCTCGATCATACTGGAATAGAATTTACTATCCTTTTGCGTCTATCACTACGCCCAGCACTCGCGAGTTTGAAGTTCGTCACAGCCATCCCTTCCCAGATCCTACTCAGAATACCACAGACAAGGTTTAGACTTTTCAGATCTCAGGAATGGCCATCCATGGGTTCTAACTTATACCACGAAGATACTAATAACTCGGACTCGGTCCCCCTTATTAGATATCTAAGAGATACTCATTCTAGCTTGGTTGCATGTAGAACGGAAGTGTTTGTCAGGCACGCGTTCATAAGTGAGAATGATGATGAGCGTCACATAATCATCACATTCATCATGTTCTTGGGTGCAAATGGATATTTTAGAAGCGGAATAAGTTGTATTGAATAGAAAATAGTAGTACTTTGCATTAAATCATGAGGAACAGCAGAGCTCCACACCTTAATCTATGGAGTGCAGAAACTCTATCGTTTGAAAATACATAAGTGATAATGGTCCAAGCATGGCCGAATGGCCAGCCCCCATGAAAGTCTAAGATCGCATAAAACTGATCAAAGATGATCCGGAGATTTAAATACAATAGTAAAAAGTCCTATTTATACTAAACTAGTTACTAGGGTTTACAGAAGTAAGTAATTGATGCATAAATACACTTCCGGGGCCCACTTGGTGTGTGCTTGGGCTGAGCTTGAAGTTTACACGTTCAGAGGCTTCTTCTGGAGTTGAACGCCAAGTTGTAACGTGTTTTTGGCGTTCAACTCTGGTTCGTGACGTGTTTCTGGCGTTTAACTCTAGACTACAGCGTAGAACTGGCATTCAACGGCCTTTTGCGTCATCTAAACTCGGCCAAAGTATGAACTATTATATATTTCTGGAAAGCCCTGGATGTCTACTTTCCAATGCAATTAGAAGCGCGCCATTTTGAGTTCTGTAGCTCCAAAAAATCTACTTTGAGTGCAAGGAGGTCAGAATCCAACAGCATCAGCAGTCCTTTTTCAACCTCTGAATATAATTTTTGCTCAAGTCCCTCAATTTCAGCCAGAAAATACCTGAAATCACAGAAAAACACACAAACTCATAGTAAATTCCAGAAATGTGAATTTAACATAAAAACTAATAAAAACATCCCTAAAAGTAACTAGATCCTACTAAAATTGGACCTTGACTTTAACCACTCAGTCTCATGTTTTCACTTGCACGCCACAAGCAACAAGCACATGGTTAGGGACAGCTTGGTTTAGCTGCTTAGGCCAGGATTTTATTCCTTTAGGCCCTCCTATCCACTGATGCTCAAAGCCTTGGGATCCTTTTTATTTACCCTTGCTTTTTAGTTT
This sequence comes from Arachis ipaensis, assembly GCF_000816755.2. Taxonomy (NCBI): domain Eukaryota; kingdom Viridiplantae; phylum Streptophyta; class Magnoliopsida; order Fabales; family Fabaceae; genus Arachis; species Arachis ipaensis. The sequence continues at coordinate 63,925,604 of NC_029786.2, forward strand.
TAAGGGTTATTGGCTTTTTGCTCTTGCCTTTTGGTTTTAAGAGCTTTTGGCTTTTTCTGCTTGCTTTTTCTTTTTCTATTTTTTTTTCTTTTTTTTTTTGCCATTTTTTTTGCAAGCTTTGTATTCACTGCTTTTTCTTGCTTCAAGAATCATTTTTATGATTTTTTAGATTATCAAATAACATGTCTCCTTGTCATCATTCTTTCAAGAGCCAACATATTTAACATTCATAAACAACAACTTCAAAAGACATATGCACTGTTCAAGCATTCATTCAGAAAACAAAAAGTATTGTCACCACATCAATATAATTAAACTAAGTTCAAGGATAAATTCGAAAATCATGTACTTCTTGTTCTTTTGAATTAAAAACATTTTTCATTTAAGAGAGGTGATGGATTCATATTCACTACTTTAAGGCATAGACACTTAGACACTAATGATCATGTAATAAAGACACAAACATAGATAAACATTTAACATAAGAAAACGAAAAACAGAAAATTTGAGAACAAGGAATGAGTCCACCTTAGTGATGGTGACGTTTCCTTCTTGAGGAACCAATGATGTCCTTGAGCTCTTCTATGTCTCTTCCTTGTCTTTGTTGCTCCTCCCTCATTTCTCTTTGATCTTCTCTAATTTCATGAAGGATGATGGAGTGCTCTTGATGTTCCACCCTTAGTTGTCCCATGTTAGAACTTAGTTCTCCTAGGGAGGTGTTGATTTGCTCCCAAAAATTCTGTAGAGGAAAGTGCATCCCTTGAGGCATCTCAGGGATTTCTTGGTGATGAGCTTCCTCACGTGTTTCTTGAGCTCCATGAGTGGGCTCTCTTGTTTGCTCCATCCTTTTCTTAGTGATGGGCTTCTCTTCCTCAATGGGAATGTCTCCTTCTATGAAAGCTCCAGCTGAGTAACATAGATGGCAAATAAGATGAGGGAAAGCTAGCCTTGCTAAGGGGGAGGGCTTTTCGGCTATTTTGTAGAGTTCATGGGAGATGACTTCATGAACTTCTACTTCCTCTCCAATCATGATTATATGAATCATGATGGCTCGATCCACAGTAACTTCAGATCGGTTGCTAGTGGGAATGATGGAGCGTTGGATGAACTCCAACCATCCTCTAGCCACAGGCTTGAGGTCCAGTCTTCTAAGTTGAACCGGTTTGCCTTTTGAGTCAATCTTCCATTGAGCTCCTTCCACACATATGTCCATGAGGACTTGGTCCAACTTTTGATCAAAGTTGACCCTTCTAGTGTAGGGGCGTGCATCTCCTTGCATCATAGGCAAGTTTAATGCCAACCTCACATTTTCCGGACTAAAATCTAAGTATTTTCCCCGAACCATGGTGAGATAATTCTTTGGGTTCAGGTTCTTACTTTGATCATGGTTCCTAGTGATCCATGCATTAGCATAGAACTCTTGAACCATTAGAATTCTGACTTGTTGGATGGGTTTTGTTAGAACTTCCCAACCTCTTCTTTGGATTTCATGTCGGATTTCCGGATACTCATTTCTCTTGAGTTTGAAAGGGACCTCGGGGATTACCTTCTTCTTGGCCACAACATCATAGAAGTGGTCTTGATGGGCTTTGGAGATGAATCTTTCCATCTCCCATGACTCGAAAGTGGAAGCTTTTGTCTTCCCTTTCCCTTTTCTAGAGGATTCTCTGGTCTTAGGTGCCATGGTAATGGAAAAACAAAAAGCTTTATGCTTTTACCACACCAAACTTAGAATATTGCTCGCCCTCGAGCAAGAAAAGAAAGAATAGATAAAGAAGAAGAAGAAATGGAGGAGAGGGAGAGAGAGATGTGTTTCGGCCAAGAAGAGGAGGAGGGGGTTGTGTTGTGTGAAATTGAAGAAGAATGGAGGGGTTTATATAGTGAAGGGAGAGGGGTTAGGTTCGGCCATTTATGGTGGGTTTGGATGGGAAAGTGATTTTGAATTTTGAAGGTAGGTGGGGTGTATGAAGTAGGTTTATGGGGAAGAGTGGGTGGATGTGAGTGGTGAATAGGTAATAGGGAAGAGAGCTTGAGGTGATTGGTCAAGGGTTTTGGGGAAGGGTGTTTATTGGGAAGAGAGGATGAACATTGAGAAGAGGGAAGAGTATGAGTGGAGGTAGGTGGGGATCCTGTGGGGTCCACAGATGCTGAGATGATCCTGTAGGGTCCACAGATCCTGAGGTGTCACGGAATTGCATCCCTGCACCAATTAGGCATGTAAAATGCCTTTACATGCAATTCTGGCGTTTAAACGCCGAATTGATGCTTGTTCTGGGCGTTCAGCATGTTTCTGGCGTTGAACGCCAGTTCTATGCTTGTTTCTGGCGTTCAGCGCCAGCTTTCCTCAGTGTGCATTCCTGGCGTCTGAACGCCAGGATGCTGCTTGTTTTGGGCGTTCAACGCCAGATCCATGCTCTGTTCTGGCATTGAACGCCAGCCAGATGCTCCTTACTGGCGTTTAGTAAGTCCTTCCTCCAGGGTGTGATTTTTCTTCTGCTATTTTTGATTCTGTTTTTAATTTTTGTATTTATTTTGTGACTCCACATGATCATAACCTAATAAAACATGAAAGAACAATAAAATAAAAATAAAATTAGATAAATAAAAATTGGGTTGCCTCCCAACAAGCGCTTCTTTAATGTCAATAGCTTGACAGTGGGCTCTCATGGAGCCTCACAGATGTTCAGAGCATTGTTGAGACTTCCCAACACCAAACATAGAGTTTGGATATGGGAGTTCAACACCAAACTTAGAGTTTGGTTGTGGCCTCCCAACACCAAACTTAGAGTTTGACTGTAGGGGCTTTGGTTGACTCTGCAGTGAGAGAAGCTTTTTATGCTTCCTCTCCATGGGTACAGAGAGAGATCCTTGAGTTTTAAACACAAGGTTGTCCTTATTTAATTGAAGGATCGATTCTCCTCTGTCCAGATCAATCACAGCTCTTGCTGTGGCTAGGAAGGGTCTTCCAAGAATGATGGATTCTTCCTCATCCTTCCCAGTATCCAGGATTATGAAATCAGCAGGGATGTAAAGGTCTTTAACCTTTACTAACATGTCCTCTACTTGTCCATAAGCTATTTTCATGGATTTGTCTGCCATTTCTAATGAGAAATTGGCTTCGTGTACCTCAAGGGTTCTTAGTTTCTCCATTACAGAGAGTGGCATGAGGTTTATTCCTGACCCAAGGTCACACAGAGCCTTCTCAAAGGTCATGGTGCCTATGGTATAAGGTATTAAGAACTTTCCAGGATCCTGTTTCTTCTGAGGCAATGTCAGTTGATCCAGATCACTCAGTTCATTGATGAGCAAGGGAGGTTCATCTTCCCAAGTCTCATTACCAAATAATTTGGCATTCAGCTTCATGATTGCACCAAGGTACTTGGCAACTTGCTCTTCAGTAACATCCTCATTCTCTTCAGAAGAAGAATACTCATCAGAGCTCATGAATGGCATAAGGAGGTTCAAGGGAATCTCTATGGTCTCTAGATGAGTCTCAGATTCCTTTGGTTCCTCAGAGGGAAACTCCTTGTTGATCACTGGACGTCCCAGGAGGTCTTCCTCCTTAGGATTCACGTCCTCCCCTTCCTTTCTAGGTTCGGCCATGTTGACTATGTCGATGGCCTTGCACTCTCCTTTTGGATTTTCTTCTGTTTTGCTTGGGAGAGCACTAGGAGGGGTTTCAGTGATCTTCTTACTCAGCTGGCCCACTTGTGCCTCCAAATTTCTAATGGAGGACCTTGTTTCATTCATGAAACTCAGAGTGGCCTTAGATAGATCAGAGACTAAGTTTGCTAAATTAGAGGTACTTTGTTCAGAGTTCTCTGTCTGTTGCTGAGTGGATGATGGAAAAGGCTTGCTATTACTAAACTTGTTTCTTCCACCATTATTAAAGCCTTGTTGAGGCTTTTGTTGATCCTTCCATGATAGATTTGGGTGATTTCTCCATGAGAAATTATAGGTGTTTCCATAGGGTTCACCCATGTAATTCACCTCTGCAATTGCAGGATTCTCAGGATCATAAGCTTCTTCTTCAGAAGATGCCTCTTGAGTACTGTTGGATGCAGCTTGCATTCCATTCAGACTCTGAGAAACCATATTGATTTGCTGAGTCAATATTTTATTCTGAGCCAATATGGCATTCAGAGTATCAATTTCAAGAACTTCCTTCTTCTGAGGCGTTCCATTACTCACAGGGTTCCTCTCAGAAGTGTACATGAACTGGTTATTAGCAACCATGTCAATGAGTTCTTGAGCTTCTGCAGGCATTTTCTTTTGGTGAATGGATCCACCTGCAGAAGTATCTAATGACATCTTAGCTAATTCAGACAGACCATCTTAGAATATATCTAGGATGGTCCATTCTGAAAGCATGTCAGAAGGACACTTTTTGTTCAGTTCCTTGTATCTCTCCCAAGCTTCATAGAGGGATTCACCTTCTTTCTGTCTGAAGGTTTGAACATCCACTCTAAGCTTATTCAGCTTTTGAGGAGGAAAGAACTTGGCTAAGAAAGCCTTGACCAGCTTATCCCAAGAGATCAGGCTATCTTTGGGTTGGGAATCCAACCACACTCTAGCTCTATCTCTTACAGCAAACGGGAAAAGCATAAGCCTATAGACCTCGGGGTCAACCCCATTGGTCTTAACAGTATCACAGATCTGCAAAAATTCAGTTAAGAACTGAAAAGGATCTTCAGATGGAAGTCCATGAAACTTGCAGTTCTGCTGCATCAGAGAAACTAATTGAGGTTTCAGCACAAAATTGTTTGCTCCAATGGCAGGAATGGAGATGTTTCTTCCATGTAAATTGGAATTAGGTGCAGTAAAGTCACCAAGCATCCTCCTTACATTATTATTATTTTCGGCTGCCATCTCCTCTTCTTGTTCGAAAATTTCTGTAAGGTTGTCTCTAAATTGTTGTATTTTAACTTCTCTTAGTTTCCTTTTTAGAGTCCTTTCAGGTTCAGGATCTGCTTCAACTAGAATGTTCTTGTCCTTGCTCCTGCTCATATGACAAAGAAGGGAATAACAAAGAAAATATGGAATCCTCTATGTCTCAGTATAGAGATTCCTTTGTGAGTAGAAGAAGAAAAGAATGTAATGTAAGGAAAGAGAAGAGAGGAGAATCCAAACACAAGGGTGAGGAGAGAGAAGTTTTCGAAAATAATTTTTGAAAAAGAGTTAATGATTTTTGAAAATTAAGATAAAATTAAAATTAAAATTAAAAATTGAAACAATTAATTAATTAAAAAGAATTTTTGAAAAAGAGGGAGGTATTTTCGAAAATTAGAGAGGGATAGTTAGTTAGGTAGTTTTGAAAAAGATAAGAAACAAACAAAAAGTTAATTAGTTAGTTGAAACAAATTTTGAAAATCAATTTTTTTAAAGATAAGAAGATAGGAAGTTAGAAAATATATTTGAAAAAGATATGATATGAAAAGTTATGATTAAAAAGATATGATTTTGAAAAAGATAAGATAAAAAGATATTTTTGAAAAGATATGATTGAAATTAGTTTTGAAAAAGATTTGATTTTTAAAATCACAATTAATGACTTGATTCACAAGAAATCACAAGATATGATTCTAGAACTTAAAGTTTGAATCTTTCTTAACAAGTAAGTAACAAACTTGAAATTTTTGAATCAAAACATTAATTGTTGATGATATTTTCGAAAATATGATATAAAATTAAGAAAAAGATTTTTGAAAAATATTTTTAAAATTTTCAAAAATAAATAAGAAAAATGAAAAAAAAGATTTGATTTTTGAAAATGATTTTGAAAAAGATAAGATTTTCAAATTGAAAATTTGATTTGACTCATAAGAAACAACTAGATTTTAAAAATTTTTGAAAAAGTCAATCCAAATTTTCGAAATTTATGAGTGAAAAAGGGAAAGATATTTTTTGATTTTTGAATTTTTAATGATGAAAGAGAAAAACATGAAAAAGACTCATAACATAAAAATTATGAATCAAAACACACAATGCATGCAAGAACACTATGAATGTCAAGATGAACACCAAGAACACTTTGAATGTCAAGATGAACATCAAGAACTTATTTTTGAAAAATTTTCAAGAAAAGAAAACATGCAAGACACCAAACTTAGAAATTTTTCATGTATAGACACTATGAATACAAGAATGCATATGAAAAACAAGAAAAAACACAAAACAAGAAAATATGAAGATCAAACAAGAAGACTGGCCAAGAACAACTTGAAGATCATGAAGAACACTATGAATGCATGAATTTTCGAAAAATGCATAAAATTTTTTTAGAAAAAATGCAATTGACACCAAACTCAAAAATTGACTCAAGACTCAAACAAGAAACACAAAAATATTTTTGATTTTATGATTTTATAAATTTTTTGTTTTTTTTTTCGAAAATTAATGTGAAAAAGAAAAATAAGGATTCCAAAATTTTTAATATGAATTCCAGGAATCTTGTACTCTTAGTCTAAAGCTCCAATCTGAGGGTTAGGCATGGCTTAATAGCCAACCAAGCTTTAGAAGATACAAATCAGTCATACAATAACAAATTTTATTAGCAACAACTAGCTTGCTCTTTTAATGATGACTTGGGAGCCTCAGTCCAAATGAATTTGGATATGGCTTTACAGCTAGCCAGGCTTCTACATGCTTCATGAAACTCTAGAATTCATTCTTAAAAATTCTGAAGAAAAATATATTTTATTTTTTTGAAAATATTTTTTTTTTCGAAAATTAATTGGGAAAAACGAAAAAGAAGAAAATATTTTTGAAAAATTTTTGAAAACTTTTTGAAAATAAAATAAGAAGAAAATTACCCAATCTGAGCAACACGATGAACCGTCAGTTGTCCAAACTCAAACAATCCCCGGCAACGGCGCCAAAAACTTGGTATGCGAAATTGTTACTCTGAGGTTGTAAAATTTGTTGTTCGTTCTCTCCCTGGCAATGGCGCCAATAACTGGTGCACAATACCATGGTCCAAACATGACTTCACAACTTCGCACAACTAACTAGCAAGTGCACTGGGTCATCCAAGTAATAAAACCTTACGTGAGTAAGGGTTGATCCCACGGAGATTGTCGGAATGAAGCAAGCTATGGTCACCTTGTAAATCTCAGTCAGGCGGATATCAAATGATTTGGAGTTTTCGAATAATAATAATAAATAAACAGAAAATAAAGATAGAAATACTTATGTAATTCATTGGTGAGAATTTCAGATAAGCGTATAGAGATGCTTTCATTCCTCTGAACCTCTGCTTTCCTGCTGTCTTCATCCAATCAGTCCTACTCCTTTCCATGGCAAGCTTTCTGTAAGGGCATCACCGTTGTCAATGGCTACATCCCATCCTCTCTTTGAAAATGGTCCAAATGCTCTGTCACGGCATGACTAATCATCTGGAGGTTCTCGATCATACTGGAATAGGATTTACTATCCTTTTGCGTCTGTCACTACGCCCAGCACTCGCGAGTTTGAAGTTCGTCACAGCCATCCCTTCCCAGATCCTACGCGGAATACCACAGACAAGGTTACTAATAACTCAGACTCGGTCCCCTGTATTAGATATCTAAGAGATACTCATTCTAGCTTGGTTGCATGTAGAACGGAAGTGTTTGTCAGGCACGCATTCATAAGTGAGAATGATGATGAGAGTCACATAATCATCACATTCATCATGTTCTTGGGTGCGAATGCATATCTTAGAAGCGGAATAAGTTGTATTGAATAGAAAATAGTAGTACTTTGCATTAAATTATGAGGAACAGTAGAGCTCCACACCTTAATCTATGGAGTGCAGAAACTCTACCGTTTGAAAATACATAAGTGATAATGGTCCAGGCATGGCCGAATGGCCAGCCCCCATGAAAGTCTAAGATCGCTTAAAACTGATCAAAGATGATCCGGAGATTTAAATACAATAGTAAAAAGTCCTATTTATACTAAACTAGTTACTAGGGTTTACAGAAGTAAGTAATTGATGCATAAATACACTTCCGGGGCCTACTTGGTGTGTGCTTTGGCTGAGCTTGAAGTTTACACGTGCAGAGGCTTCTTCTGGAGTTGAACGCCAAGTTGTAACGTGTTTTTGGCGTTCAACTCTGGTTCGTGACGTGTTTCTGGCGTTTAACTCCAGACTGCAGCATAGAACTGGCGTTCAACACCCTTTTGCGTCGTCTAAACGCGGCCAAAGTATAGACTATTATATATTGCCGGAAAGCCCTGGATGTCTACTTTCCAACTCAATTGGAAGTGCGTCATTTTGAGTTCTGTAGCTCCAGAAAATCCACTTTGAGTGCAGGGAGGTCAGAATCCAACAACATCAGCAGTCCTTCTTCAACCTCTGAATCTAATTTTTGCTTAAATCCCTCAATTTCAGCCAGAAAATACCTAAAATCACAGAAAAACACACAAACTCATAGTAAAGTCCAGAAATGTGAATTTAACATAAAAACTAATAAAAACATCCCTAAAAGTAACTAGATCCTACTAAAAACATACTAAAAACAATGCCAAAAAGCGTATAAATTATCCGCTCATCAAACACCTATCCCAAGGCCATTACCACCCAATACAAGCTTCAAGTGGGCACAATCCTTAACCTTTAGCTTTATTTTTCCACTTGAATATGGGTTGCTTGAAACAGATGGCCAGCTTAGAGCTCTCTGCGGCTTTAAGAGTAAGAGGGAAATGGCTCGTACTCAGAGCTGGTGCACAAGGTTCAATAAGGTTTCACGCATCAACTCGAAGTGCACGGATTGGCATCATGATCAATCGAATGGATCTCGGAAAATGTTTGGTCACCATGGTGAGAATATACTTTCTAAACCGCACGGATGGAAAAATATAGATCAAGACGGAGGCAGATTTAAAAGCAAAGTTCGGGATCCTGGAGTCTGTTCTGACATTCAGCACACTGGAAGCCTGAGAACCTGTTTGAAACTGCTCAGAAGCTTTACGTGCCTTGTTTAGGATCCCGGAGGCTACTGGAATTACAAACATTGGTGGAGATTCCTGGATGAGTTCAAGCACAAGCCACCATAACAACGGACTCACCAAATGTCCAACTCAAGGACTTTAACTAAAAGTGCTAGGTGGGAGACAACCCACCATGGTATGGTCGTTCCTTTTTCAGTTTTATTTCGTGTTATTTATTTTTTATTTCCTTTTCAATTGAACCTGAATATTATTCACTCGCATTGCATACTGCATAATTGCATACCTGCATAAAAAAAGGAAGAAAGGGCACGGGATGCGACCGCATCACTCATGCGATCGCGTCAGTTGCGAAAAACACTTCCCACGCGTCTGCGTCATTCACTTGGCTGCGTGATCTGGAAATTGGCGTAAGGATCCAACGCCCAGAAAGTTGGGCTGGAATTGTGCGTCTGTTGCGCGTTTCGCACAAAACGACCCACGCGGTCGCGTCTCTGACGCGATCGCGTCACTTGCACAACACCCATCCCACGCGAAAGCGTGAGCGACGCGATCGCATTGCGAGGATTGCACAACACCCCAAAGGAGATAGAGAGTTGCGCTAAAACGACGCTGGAATTGTGCGTTTAGCACAATTTCCAGCGACGCGGTCGCATGCCTCACGCGACCGCGTCATTCATCCTTTTACCCATTCCATGCGATCGCATCACTCACGCGATCGCGTCAACCTCTATTCCACCCCAGCCACGCGACTGCGTGCCCCACGCGACCGCGTGCCCCACGCGATCGCGTGGATTCAATTTCAATAACACCCAGCCACGCGAAACCCTACCCATTCGCGCCCCCTAACCCCCTTCTCCTTCCTCTCTTCTCTGCAACTAACCACCACCAACCTCCAGCCACCACCACCGACCACCACTCCACCGTCGACCACCCAGACCCCACCGCAAACGCCACCCCCTTCTTCTTTCCCTCTCTTTCTTCTTCTTCTTTCCTCTTCTTCCCTCCACCACCGCTGCCCCCTCCGCGACCACCACCCTGATCG
>NC_029786.2:63935604-63946553 GCF_000816755.2 Arachis ipaensis
CCCCTACCACCACCACCGCCGACTGCGCCGCCAACTACCACCAACCGCGCCGCCACCAACAAGCCTCCGTCCCCCAAAGCCCATCCAATTACCCCCATCAGCCATCTCTCTGCCCCACTTTCATTCATACGCCTACCAGGTTCCGCCGAACGCCACCCTTCTTTCAATTCATAGTTAATACCATATTTTTCTGTTTATGTTCATAATTAGGCTAGTTAGATATGTATGTTGTAGTGGATTCTAGGTGGTTAGGTAGCCTAGAATGTGGTTAGTAGATTTAGGCCTGATTAATTGCGCTGTTCATGCTACTTGCTTTATGCTTTTTGCAATTCTGCTGTTGCTGTGCTCTACGTATTTTTCATATGATGTTCTTACTATTCATGCTGCTACTGCGAATGTTCCTTCATGTTCATCTTATTTATATCTATTTGCAGTTTATTTTAACTTATATGAACTATTCTGTTGCTGTTTATTCTCCGGGAACATCCAATTTTAGCCGGAATGCTGCCCAAATTTCTGTAAACCGTTTTGATTTTTATTCATATCTTGGTTTTGGCAATTTACACTCTGCTTTACTCTGCTTTTACCAAACCATTGCATGAATGCCAGGGCAAGCTTTCTTATTCTTTTTAATTTCCTGGATAATAATCTTCATTTTTGATGTTTAGGTTCCGATTTCTGCTATTTCTATATCCATATGAATCATCATCAACTTCCTTGTTTGAATATGAGTTGCCTGTAGCTTATAATTGTGAATCCTTGTTACTTAGATACCAATCATCATGCCACTTACCTTAACTTTCTTTTTACTAACTCACTGATTTTTGATTTCTAACTTCTAACAACACCCTCTGCTTTTTGACTCACTCTTTACTTTTATTTTAACTCAAGGCATGTTTGTGATTTTCCTAATTAACATGAATTCTATGGATCTTACATTTTGGATTGTTAATTTTTCTTCTCAGTTTTCTAACTCCTATACAATCCTTAATGCACATTTACTTAACTCATTTTCATCGTTCTACTGCTCCTTTGCCATTATGTGCTTCTTTTGTTATTTTCCTACTTGTTTTTCTGTTTTTATTATATCCTTGATTTCTATTTTTCAGGATGTCTGACACCCAAAGAAAAGGAAAAGGAAAGGCAACAACTGGCAAACGTAAAAGAGGAGAATCCTCTATGTCCATCCTGGACATCATGCATGATGACTCCTGGCGGGAGAAATACTTCACCCTGCAGGAGAAGGCTGACTAGCTACTCCTTGCTACTGATCCCATCAAGTTTGCAAACAAATACTGCAAGTTAAAGTATCCGGTGTTTGCAACCTCCAGGAACCTGTACCTGGAGCGGACTCTGAAAATTCCAGAAGAACTCCAACAATACACCTCTGATCAGATCAAACAAAGAGGCTGGTTCTTCCTGGAGAGAAACCTGAATGAGGTCAATGCATCTTGGGTAAGAGAGTTTTACTGCAATTACTTCAAAACTTCCATAGATGCAGTGAACCTAAGAGGGAAGCAGATACTGGTCATTGAAGAGGCCATTGCGGATATTCTGAAGCTTCTGCCTAAATCTGATCAGCCAGATGGTTATCAAAAGGCTGAGGAGGACATGCGCTTCATGAAGTTTGACTGGGATGCCGTCAAGGCTAGGATAGCCCTTGACCCGACTGTTCCATGGGTCATGGGTCAGAACACCACCATGCCTAAGGGAATCAAGTGAATTTACTTAAATGATGAGACTCGGCTATGGCATCAGATCTTGAGCAACTTTGTTATGCCGAGTACCTATGAGATGGAGCTACCTGCCGCTATGATCACCCTCATATGGTGTGTGATGGAGGGTAAGGACCTGTACCTGCCACGCTTCATCCGGTACTACATGGCCAGGGTCCACGTCCGAGGCACTCTCCCCTTTCCATATCTGATTACACAGCTAGGCCGTCGAGCTGACGTGCCTTGGGAGGATGCTGATGAGAAGCCACCTGCTGCAGAATGCAAGAAGATTATCCCTCACAGTAGGAACTTTCTGGCTTTGGGCTACAGACCTCCATTCCTCACAGCTCTTGGTGAGACAGCCACACCGTCTGCTGGCCCCTCTTCCTCTACAGCTACCCCTGCTACCACCACTGCACCTCCACCTGCCTCAGAGCCGGTTTATCACCTAGTACACCGCCTGTTTCAGCAGCTAGACCAGATGGAGCGCCGCAACCGGCGCCAATATGAGAGATCTGAGCGTCGCAGCAAGCGACGCTATGAGCACCTGAAGCTGATGATTCGTTCTGGCAGCGATATTCCTTCCGAGCCTGACACACCATCAGAGCCATCTGAGGAGGAGGCGGATGATCACGAGGCAGAGACCCATCCACAGAGAGAGTCTGCGCAGGTAGGCACGGAGTAGGCTGCATCACAGCAGGAGGCCCCGCCTCAGATTCAGGTTGTAGACCCAGAGATCCCTATTCAGTCAGCACCTCCTCTGCAGCAGGCAGATCCTCAGACCACCACCACAGAGACTCCGGCTACCCATCCTTCCAGTGATGACACCCCTTCACACCCTGCTTGAGTGAGCATCAGGGACGATGCTTCATTTTAAGTGTGGGGAGGTCGCCATCTCTGGTGTATTTTTTTGGTGAACCACTACAGACTCTTTTACTTGATTTTGCTACTTTTCTATATTTTTCTTTTTATTTTTTATTTTCTCAGTACTTATACATTGCTATTTTCATGTATTTTTACTATATTTCTGCATGTTGCACTTTAGTTCATATTTTAGCCATTTAGTTTAGTTGGAATTCTAACTTATTAGTTATAGAAAATGTGGATTAATTAGTATAGTTTACCCTTTTTAGCATAAGATAACTTAGTTTAAATTGAAAATATAAAAAGGAAGTAAACTAGAGACTTTAACATAATAAAAACAATCCACACACCTTGTATATAGCATTACATGTTAGTTAGTTAACAACATTTCATCGAGGAGAAACACTAAAACTTTAAAGCCACCTTAAGATTTACATTGAGAATAATGGGAACTCTTAATTTTTACTTGCATGACATATATAACTGATATATGATTTTTAAGTTAGAGAACACACATTCAAACCATAATTTTTATTCCTGTGTGTTTCGCCCTTCTTTTTTATTCTAGTGTTCCTTACTTTGTTTTAATCTGTATGTCCGATTATAGAATATAGATACATACCAAGAAAGTGATTGAGGCCATTGTTTGATTCTAACTCACTTATCCCAAGTTAGCCTACCTTTTACATCACCCTTGTTAGCCCCTCTTGAGCCTTTAAATCCCCTCTTATTCTATTAACCACAATACTAGCCTTAAGCAGAAAAATAAAATAAAAATCCCAAGTTAAATCCTTGGTTAGCTTAAGATAGAAAGTGTGTATTTTTTAAGTGTGAAAAACTTATTGGAAACATGGATGATAAAAACAAAGGGTAGAAAGTTAAAAAGAATAAAATAATTCAAAATAAAAATTTTGGGAAGCATGCTCATGTGAAATCAAAATAATTGAATTACCATGTGCATTAAAAAAAATTTTATTTTTCAGTATTTGAATAAAGGGGATACAAAAGAATTTCCCAAATGCAAAATAAAGCAATGCACGTGGGACAAAATTAAAACTAATGCATGAGCATGTAACATCAAAAGTGAGAAAATTTGGGTGAATAGGTAAAGAAATTCTTGCTTTACAAAGTATGTATGTTAGGTGATAGCTTAGACTAATCAAGGATTCACTTATTAGCTCACTTACCCTTATACATATACCCTTACCTTTACCTTGGCCCCATTACAACCTTAATTAAAGACCTCATGATTTTTGTATGCCTATATTCTATAATTGTTGATTGGTTAGATGAAGAACAAAGTTATGGAAAGTAAGGATAAAAAGAAAAATAGAGTGACTAACCCAATAAACACTGAGTGACTAGAGAGTAAACACAAAATCCAGTGAGGGTTCAATAGCTCATCAACATATATCTCTGCTTAAATTGTTAATTGTCTTGCAAGTTTGTAAAATATTTTTCTTTCCCATCTCAATTGTAAAAGTGCTTTATCATTATCTAAGGTTTAGCTATGCATATATGATTCCTTGAGAATGTGAATTAATTTAACTACATGTAAGTTTTATATACAAGTGAATAACAATTAGAATTGCATGATTCATTTAGGTAGTTACATTTAGAATAGAATGCATTGCATGAGATTCCACCACTTCAACCTTACCTTACTCTTTATCTTGGATTTAGCATGAGGACATGCTATTGTTTAAGTGTGGGGAGGTTGATAAACCCATATTTTATGATATATTTTGTGCTCAAATTAAGTGATTTATTCAATCCTTCACTCACTTATTCATGAAAATTGTATGGTTTTACTTTCCCTTCCTTATTATGTGATGTATGTAAAAATAATTATTTTAATTACCCTTTATTTCCATTCGATGCCGTGATTCATGTGTTGAGTAGTTTCAGATCTTCTAAGGCAAGAATGACTTAAAGGATGGAAAGGAAACATACAAAAATGGAAGGAAAGCACAAAACGGAGTTTTTGGAGAAATTGGCAGTGACGCGACCGCATGGACGACGCGATCGCATGAGGACATGCTATTGTTTAAGTGTGGGGAGGTTAATAAACCCATATTTAATGATATATATTATGCTCAATTTAAGTGATTTATTCAACCCTTCACCCACTTATTCATGTAAATTGCATGGTTTTACTTTCCCTTCCTTATTATGTGATATATGTGAAAAACATGTCTCCTATGCTTTAAAAATAATTATTTTAATTACCTTTATTACCATTCGATGTCGTGATTTGTGTGTTGAGTAGTTTCAGATCTTCTAAGGCAAGGAATGACTTAAAGGATGGAAAGGAAACATACAAAAATGGAAGGAAAGCACAAAATGGAGTTTTTGAAGAAACTGGCAGCGACGCGAACGCATGGACGACGCGGCCGCATGCCTAGCGCGAAAAGGGCAGCGATGCGAATACGTGACTGACGCGGACGTGCACCTTAAGTAGAACGTAGATGACGCGTACGCGTGACCGAAGCGAACGCGTGACAAGGAAAACTCCCAGATGACACGACCGCGTGACCCACGCGGACGCGTGACAGACGCCACGCACCAGAAACTGCAGAAAACGCTCCCTGTGATTTCTGAAACCCTTTTTTGGCCCAGATCCAACTCTAGAAGGCACAGATTAGAGGTTATAAAGTGGGTGAATGCATCCATTCATAAGGAGGGCCTTGAATTATTTATTTTTCATAGTTTAGATGTAGTTTTTAGAGAGAGATGTTCTCTCCTCTCTCTTAGGTTTTAGGATTAGGATTCCTCTTAAGGATTTAGAATTTCAACTCTTCATTAGGTTCAATATTTCTTTTACTTTGTATTTCTCTTTTACTTTCAGATACTTTAATGCTATCCTTTAATTACTTATGTTGCCAGATTGGCTTATGAATTCTTTATGTTTAGATTGATTTTCTCTTATTTATTGCAATTGAGGTATTTCAGATCTAAGATTCTTATTTAGCTTTTTACATTATTGGCTTTAATTGATTAACTGGAAGCTCTTGAGTTATCAACTATCCGTGATTGGTTGTTATGTCGGCTAATTGACTGGTATTCCACTAACTCTAGTCTTTCCTTAGGAGTTGGCTAGGACTTGGGAATCTAACTAATTAATTCACTTGACTTTCCCTTACTTTCATAAGGGTTAACTAAGTGGGATTAACTTCCATTCTCATAGGAGTAATTAGGATAGGACTTCCGAATTTTCATACCTTGCCAAGAGTTTATTTTACAGTTATTTATTTATTTTATTTGTCATTTAAATTACTTGTCCCTTACTTTCAAAATCCCCAATTTACAAAACTCATAACCATTAATAAGAACATGCCTCCCTGCAGTTCCTTGAGAAGACGACCCGAGGTTTAAATACTTCGGTTATCAATTTTAAAGGGGTTTGTTACTTGTGACAACCAAAACGTTTGTACGAAAGAATTTTCTGTTGGTCTAAAAGCTATACTTACAACGCGATCATATTTTTATATTTCTTTACCGATAGAAAAACCGATCGTTAGTGTCCGGCTCACCTTGTGCACCCTTGGGATATAGTTTCTGACTCACTTTGTATGCTCTCTGGGATAAAGTGTTCGTCTTACTTTTAACCCTGGGATATAGTGTCTGGCTCACTCTTATGTGCACCCCTGGGATATAGTGCCCGGCTCACTTTTTCGGGTTATAGTGCTTGAGTTCACTCTTATGGCATGAAAGGTTATGTTAGTGGGAGACTGCCTCATCCTTCACGTCTTAACGTAGGTAGGAGACTGCCACAGCCCCTATGCCGGTATCGCAACCTCGACAGCGGGATCCAACCTCCATCCTTGCCAAGCGCATAACGACTTACTATTCATAGTATATTAATAATGTGTTGCTCAATCTCAGTGATCGCTGTTTATCTTTATCAGATTCACCATTCTCAACCTTTCAAATTCATCATTCATATTCATTTCTCAATTACCATCAATATAATACTCTGCCAACCAACTCTAGTTATTCCATCCACAATATGTTACAAACTTAAGTCACTGTCTCTGAACTCGTAATAAAAAATACCCCTTTTAAGTGACTCAACTCACCATTACTAGTCTCAAAACCCAAACACTACGTAGGGGGTCTTAATTAACAATTACAGAGGTTTAGAAAGCTAGAGGAGCACTTTAAAACTCAAAAATCATATTTTTAGCAAAATAGGGTCATGCATACGCATGCCTGTTTTTGCGTACGCATGAGCGTTAAAAAGGCATTGTCGCATATGTGAGCACCATTTGCGTACGCGAGCATTCGAAACAAAAATGGGTCCCCGCGTATGCATGCCATCGGACGCGTACGCATGAGTGCAAAATGGGAATTCTTGTGTATACATGCCAGTGTCGCGTACGCATAAGTGCTGGCAGAGGCCCAGACTCGCGTACGCACCCACTGTCCGCGTATGCATGCCTTCAATTTTTCAGAAAAAGCTGTTTTGCTGCAGAATTCAATTTTTTATACCAAACTTCTAACGCGCGTAACTTCTTCGTTAAAAATCATTTTTCATCCGTTCTTTGAACGGCATAAACTACACAAACCCGATTTTTTATTCAAAATAAGTTTCACAAAATCCGAGGGTTCAAAAACCAAGTTATGGCCCGTTGAAGTTAGTCAAAAATAGGTTTTTACCAAAACTTGCAAAATCCTCTAATTTTCAAAACACTCATGAACCCATTCAATCCACAATCTCCAAGTCCAACAATAATTTCCCACTTATCAATCCTTGTTTAACAATTTTCACAGTTCAACCTTAATCACATCAATTCTCATCAACATCAATAATCATCATCATATTCATTATAGACCAATTTTATTCACATGCTCATCAATATTCGTTATCAATCTATAACATCATGTAACTCATTAAATCTCCATTTCAACATTCTCATATCACACACATTTATAATTCTCAACAGCAATTCAATCATTCATACAAATTCAACATATCTTAAGGCAACTAGCCTAAATCTCATGCAACATTACATATTAACTAAAGAAAACCAAAACCATACCTTTGCCGATTTTCTCCCAGGCACAAAACACCAAAACCTTTTCCACAAGCTTTCCAATCTTCCAAACCAAAATCAACAAGTCCCAGCCGCGATATATCAATCTCAAGCACTCCAATCAACATACATTCTCAATCTAATACCATACAAGTTCCAAAATTAACAATAGGGCTCTTAATATTCAACTAAATACAAGGGTTTAGTGATACTTTATCTTTTTCAAAGAATCTTGGGGTGAAACCCACTTATCACCCAAACTAGATTACACCTAAATAAAAAAATCTCAAAGAATCTCAATACCAAAAAATCTCAAAGAAATTCGAGTTTTTTACCAACTTTGTTTAGATGAAAATGAAGAGCTCGGCGAGGATTTCGTGTGACCGCAAATGACATGCCAATCGGAGCTCCGAAATGCAAGTTATGATCGATTTAGTGTTGAAGTGAATAGTAAAACCCTCACCCACTCTTCTTCTCTTCTCACCAGGATGCTCTCTCTCATTTGGTTTAAAACTCGCTAAAAAGGTTTGAAACTAAAAAGAAATTAATTACCGCCCATTTTTGAAACCATCGCTCTCTGGTCTCAGATGGGATCTTCTTGTAGCTGGGCTAGGAATGGTCATACATTAGCTTGATAACATTGGTCATCTCCTGACTGCATGCGTTGTTGTTCAGCGCGAACCTATCAATAATCCACAAACAAACTAATATGTCAATATAAATTAAAACTTCAGCGACTAATAACCATAATATATAGATACTTTTATAGAAATTTTAGTAGAGTTTCATCTATAACTAGATTGCGCCACAAACTCTTTCCATTAACAATTAACTTAAATAACACTAAATGTCAACAATCAATAAACAATAGACACTTTCATCAATTCAATAATCAGAAAACATGAAACACTTTCAGCCATTCAAACCTATTGCCTTAAATCCACTAAACTAGAATCAATAATCAGACACTTTCAGCAATTCAATAGTCAAGAAACATGAAACACTCTCAGCCATTCAAACTTACAACCCTAAATCTACTAAACTAGAGTCTATAATCAAACACTTTCAGCAATTCAATAATCAGAAAACATGACACACTTTCAGCCATTGAAACCTTCAACCATAAATTCACTAAACTAGAATAATAATCAAACACTTTCAGCAATTTAATAATAAGGAAACATGACACACTTTCATCCATTCATACTTACAACCCTAAATCCATAAACTAGAATCAAATTAGACACTTTTAGTAATTGAATAATTAGGAAATATAAAAGACATAAAGTGATACTTATCCTGTGCTGCCATCAGGCCAAATCGTCAGCTGTATGATGGGAGGTAGTAGAGGGGCATCAGTTGCCTAACTTTCATAAGAGGACTCCGGGGTCGCGGCTTCCATCACTGGAGGCAATGTCACCATAGCAGCAGGATGTTGAGTGGTTGGAGGCGGTGGCGTCACCGTAGACAGAGGGATGTAGTTGGGGTTAGGGACCATGATGAACAGCTGGTTTGCTAAACCCACAACCTATGATGTCACCGGGGTACTCAGAGTACAGAGAGAAGATCCAGAACTCTTAGCGGTACCAGAAGAAACCTTCCCTCTACCACGATCACAACCACGTCCACGACCAGTAGCCTGATCCGCTGAACCTCCACCTGTCATCATATCTGCAAATAGCATACCAATTAATTAGTACATTAAACTTAGTTCAGAAATCCAACAAAGAAAACTAAATCAACAATAATCAACACAAATAAACAATAATCAAACCAATGATCAACAATAATCAGAAATTCAGAACAATAAATCAACCTTATAAATTATAATAACTAGTTCAGAACAAATCAACAATAATAAACATGTTTTAATTAGAATTGGAATAAATCAGAACTAAATAAGGAACAGAAATCAAAACATGTTTTAATTAAAATTGAAACTAAACAAGTTCAATAACCTAAGTTTAGAATTTTAGAAAATCCTAAGTATAGTCCAAAACAAGTTCAGTACTCTAAGTTCAGAACTAAAAAAGGGACAGAAATCAGAACTAACTAATTTCAACATTTGAAATTCATTCCTAATAGAACCCAAAACCAATTAAAATACAAAGTTGATCTAATGGGGTTAAAAAGGACCAACTTAATTAGCGTTGTACTATTAAATAAATGCCTCATTCATTCAAAAATTTTAGTCAATTAAAAATAAATTAAATTTTATTATCAATGCATATTAACAATCATAGCATGCAAATGAACATTGATTTTCAAGAATTAGACCAAAAATTGCATTAAAAGCTGTGAAGCATATTGATGAACACTTGGTATGCACAAACATTAAACATTCAAAATCAAGATCACATAGTAATTGACAGTCCCAATTTCAAATCAACAATCAACACTAACAATAAATAATTCAAAACCGGCAACAACCAAGCATAATCCAAATAATCCGCAATTCAGAACCTAATAACCCAATCTAACCTATCCTAACCACTTAAAATTCACTAACAGAAAATTAATTCTAACCAACTAACTAACTAGAAAACAGATTAATAAAACTAAAATGAACTAAAACAAAAATTAAAAACATAGTAATAACCTAAGTTGCCAAAATGGAATGGAACAAAAAAGATGAAAGGAGTTGTAGCAGCACCATGATGTTGCCGGTGCGAGAAGCGGCAATCAAACGGTCGCCGGAGCTAGACATTAGCCGAAACGAGCTAGGAACAGGGGCTCTGTGACAGGGTCCAAGCTAGAATGGGTTAAAGAGAGAAGGAAAGAAAGAGAAGAGAGAGGTGGCAGCTTAGGGTGACCGGCGGCAACAGGGAACGCGAGAGGGTTAAAGAGAGAAGGGGTAGAGGAGTATAGGGATAGAGAGAGAGGGAGGTGAGAAGGTTAGAGAGCGAGTGAAATTCAAATGAGGGGGGAAGAGAGTTCACGCTTTGAATTTACTGTCGGATTTATCGTTGAAAAAATCTTACAGTAAATCATTGCTGGTCACCAAAACGCAGCATTTCACTAAGTGGGTTTACCGTCGGATTTTTTCGACGATAAATCCAACCGTAAAGAACGCGCCAATTTATTTTTTGTTTCCCTCCAAATATTACTGGTAAATTTATCGTCGGAAACGTAAATCTGCCGGTAATTACTTAACCTTATGAATTTAACACTGTTACCGTTGGTAAATCTGACTGTAACTCTGTTGCTACACTGAGACTTTAAATTGGACAGTACTCAATATTTTTCTTGTAGTTGTAACACTCTAATTACCCTAAGCTTTACCTCGCGTCGTAAAGCAAAGATTAATCAAAGGTTACGACGATTCTAAGGCAGG
>NC_029786.2:63947470-63953488 GCF_000816755.2 Arachis ipaensis
ATATATATATATATATATATATATAAAGAAATAGTAATTCTAGAAGCCCGATGAGGAATTAAGCTCAAAAACAGTGTTTTAAAAGCACAAAATGTTCACACGGAGCTACAAATGTAAGGCACGG
Organism: Arachis ipaensis; assembly: GCF_000816755.2. Taxonomy (NCBI): domain Eukaryota; kingdom Viridiplantae; phylum Streptophyta; class Magnoliopsida; order Fabales; family Fabaceae; genus Arachis; species Arachis ipaensis. Next base: position 63,947,595 of record NC_029786.2, read on the forward strand.
ATATACATACAGATATCAAGACATATATAGATATATAAGAGCATAATAGTATAAAGATCTAGCCGCAGCTCGCGGAGTTTAAGTTGGCCAGTTACATACAGACACTCAAGAGTTTTTGAAAGTAAAACAGCTTATACAATATTTCTCTCAAAGTAAGCCTTGAAGGCATAGATAAATACAAAAGTGAGAGATCTACACAAAATAAACCGAAAGACTTCCAAAACATTGCAAGGATCCTCCGCTTTGTCACCATCAGGCAACTCACCGAGGTGGGTTGCGATCTGCATCTGAAAAAAATAACAACAAAATACGGTATGAGAACCGAAGATTCTCAGTATGGTAACAATACCTAGTGATGTAAGATATAAGACTCCAGGACGCCAGAGGCAATCCTAGAACTTCATATCCATCACAAGATTCAAGCTTATACCATAAGTAAATTAAAACATTAACTTTAAAACCACAATGATAAAGGATACTACAAGAAAATGGAACATTTGTAACAAAAAATTTGTATCAAATTTAAAATTGTTACAAATTATAGTTTTTTTGTAACAATAATTAGTTATTGTTACAAAATAAGAATATTTTGTAACAATAAGAAAATTTGTTACAAAATATTTCAATATTTTCTAACAACTTGATTTCTTTTGTTACAAATTATGTTGGCTTTCGTATTGAATTGTTGTTTTGTTACAAAATGTTATAATGTTTTGTAACAAAAGATTATATTGCTGCAAAAATTCAAAATATTTTGTAACAAAATATCTATTTGTTTCAAAAACTCTAAATATTTTGTAACAAAAAAATAATTTGTCACAAAATACAACATTTTTATAACAAGTTATTTATTTGTCACAAAATTCAAAGATTTTTTGTAACTAATAAAAAATTTTATTTCAACATACTAAATGTAAGACTTTGTGTAAGACCTAAAAATTTTAGAAGATCTTATTAAGAGCTAATTTAGATTTATTTATCATTAAGTATTTTAATCTTTGAAATTATTTTATTAAAAATAATTAAAACAAATTTTGATTAATTGAGTTTAAAATAATTTAAGGTTTTATCTGACTTTATAATTATCGAATTATTTTCTATATTTAAATTATAAAATTTAGCAAATATAAAATAATAAGAATTTTATAGGATTTGGTTTAAATAATTGAGATTTCAAAATTTAATACTAATATTTTTATAAATAAAAAATTAATTATATTATCTTATAATTTCAATTAGAGTATTTAATTTCAAATCAATTAATATTTTGATACAATAAATAATATTTTAGAATAGTTTTAGAGATTTAATTAGTTTTTAAATTATTGCAAAAACCCCAATTTATCCAAAAATTCCTAATTTTATTTTTGTCCTAAATTAAACTCTAATTCCCAAATTAAATCCAAACCCTAAATTTACTAAATTAAACCCTAACCCCACTCATCTAACCCTAGTCACCATCCCTTCTATTTTGTTCTAATTAACCTACGGAGGAAAGAAACAAAAATGAAAGGGGAAGGGGAAACAAAGGAAAGGGAGAAGAGAGAGCGCTTGGGATCAGAGAGGAAGAGAGCGACGGAGAAGAGAGGGATCGGAAGGGAGGGGACCGCATCCTGCCGCGCCGACACCGCCACCGCCACCCCGTCATTGTGGCCGTCGAGTCACCGTCGTGAAGTTGAGTCGCGGAGAGTTCACGAGCGAGAGAGAGCGACGTGGAGGGCGAGAGTCATGAGCCTGGGACCGCCGCGACCGTCGCAGCACCGCCATCCTCGCGTCAGTCACCGCCGCTGTCAGTAATGAAGCCCGTCACCGCCATCCGCGCCTCTGTTGCTGTCAGAACCGCGCGCCGCGGCTGGAAGGATCTTTGTTGCTGTCGTTAAAGCGAACGAGAGAGAAGGAGACGTGGAAGGAGGAGCCGTTGAAGCGAGCTTGCTTCCGTTGCATCCTGCCTAGCCACCATCATCAAAGCCTCATTGCTGTTGATTAAGGGTGTTATCGTGGAGCTCAAGGATAACGCGCATAAGTTGAGTGGAGCCGGCTTTCTCGCTCACATCAGTCTGTAAGTTCTTTTCACGCTGATCTCGATTTCTTCCCCTTTAATACCACTTGAGTTTCTCAATATAACTTAATTTTAACGACCTTTATCTGATTTTGTTCATTGACTTCCTTTGACTTGTCCATTTGCAATTTGGGATTTTTAGCTACTTATATTGTACATAAGCATAACTATGTAAGAATTCCCGAATTTTCCATTCTAATTTCAGGAAGAAGCAACTGAAGTAATTACTATTGTTTTGGTGTTTCTTTATTTAATGTTAAGCAGGTGTTTAGCATGTAATTAGCTAATTGTGATTAAGCTAGCGTTTGCCTTTGATTTAGTCTCTTCTGAGGAAGAAAACACTATGAATATTAAAGATGAATTGATATTTTCTGATAAATTAATGGGAATAATCAAGTAATCTATCTTTTCTAGGGTTTGGTGGCTATGCCCATAGCTGACTTGAGTTCACTGTGAGTCACTATTAATTGCCTCAAGCTCTTCTCTTTTTTTCTTTATTTGTTTGTTTGGATCTTTAATTTCGAGTAGCTGTGCTGCGATTTATGATCTATTCCACTCTCGGTTTCTTTTGATGCTGTTTTTCTTCCTCCAAGTTTTTTAATTGTTCATTGTGTGAGTTGTCGAGCTGGGTCAATTCGATTTTTTTGTGTCTAGGGTTTAGCAACTATGCATTTTAGCTTCCTCTGCATTTCTATTCTTGGATGTGCATAAGAATTTTGTTTCCATTTGATATTTGGGTGACTGACATTCCCAAATTGCTATTGTAAAAATAAAAGGCTTTATTTTATTTATATATTTAAATGTGGATGGATTTTTTCTGTTGTTGGAGTTAAAAATTGTCATCTATTTTAGGGTCTTCCAGCTAGTTAGGGATTCTAGACATGGATAAGTTCACATCTCCTCAAGGAGAAAGGGTAGGTGATATTTTGTTTTGTGGAGGGTAAGAGTGTAAGACTAAGCTACTGAAGTGACCATCACTGCAAGTTGGAGATATACCATGTAATTAGAGGAAGAAGAAAGATTTTATTTTATGTTGTGTCTTGAACTACTATAGAAATTGGTGCATGAACTATGAATCACGCTTTTCACAACTCGTACCACTAACCAGCAAGTGCACTGGGTCGTCCAAGTAATACCTTACGTGAGTAAGAGATTGTTGGTTTGAAGCAATCTATGGTTATCTTGTAAATCTTAGTCAGGAAGTCAATTATGTTTATCAGTTGAATTGCGAATAACCAAGAGAGCATAAATTAAAGGTTATTTGTTATGCAGTAATGGAGAATATGTTGGAGTTTTGGAGTTGCTTTGTCTTCTGAATCTCTGCTTTCCTCTGTCTTCTAATTCACACATGCACGTCCTCCTATGGCAAGCTGTATGTAGGGGATCACCGTCGTCAATGGCTACATCCCATCCTCTCAGTGAAGAAGGCCACTTGGTGTGTGCTGGGGCTGAGATTTAAGCAATTCACGTGCAGAGGCCATTTGTGGAGTTGAACGCCAGTTTATGTGCTAGTTTGGGCGTTCAACTCCAGCTTTTGATCCTTTTCTGGCGCTGGACGCAAGAATTGGGCAGAGAACTGGTGTTGAACGCCAGTGTACGTCGTCTATCCTTGCAAAGTATGGACTATTATATATTGCTGGAAAGCCCTGGATGTCTACTTTCCAACGCAATTAGAAGCATGCTATTTCGAGTTCTGTAGCTCCAGAAAATCCACTTTGAGTGCAGGGAGGTCAGAATCCAACAGCATCAGCAGTCCTTTTTCAGCCTGAAGCAGATTTTTGCTCAGCTCCTTCAATTTCAGCCAGAAAAATACCTGAAATTACAGAAAAATACAAAACTCATAGTAAAGTCCAGAAATATGAATTTTTCCTAAAAAGTAATGAAAATAGACTAAAAACTAACTAGAACATACCCAAAACTATATGAAATTAACCCCAAAAAGCGTATAAAATATCCGCTAATCACAACACCAAACTTAAATTGTTGCTTGTCCTCAAGCAACTAGACAAATAAAATAGGAGACTAATAGGTTGAGAAGCAATAATATCTCAGAGTTTTTGAGTGAAGCTTAGATTCTAATTAGATGAGCGGGACTAGTAGCTTTTTGCTTTTGAACAGTTTTGGCATCTCACTTTACCCATTGAGGCTCAGAGTGATTGGCATCCATAGGAACTCAGAATTCAGATAGTGTTATTGATTCTCTTAGTTCAGTGTGATGATTCTTGAACACAGCTTCTTTATGAGTCTTGGCCGTGGCCCTAACCACTTTGTTTTCCAGTATTACCGCCGGATACATAAATGCCACAGACACATAACTGGGTGAACCTTTTCAGATTGTGACTCAGCTTTGCTAAAGTCCCCAATTAGAGGTGTCCAGAGTTCTTAAGCACACTCTTCTTTTTGCTTGGACCTTGACTTTAACCGCTCAGTCTCAAGTTTTCACTTGACACCTTCACGCCACAAGCACATGGTTAGGGACAGCTTGGTTTAGCCGCTTAGGCCAGGATTTTATTCCTTTTTGGCCCTCCTATCCACTGATGCTCAAAGCCTTGGGATCTTTTTTATTACCCTTGCCTTTTGGTTTTAACTAAATAGAATTTCTCTTATTAAAACTCCAAATTTTATCCCTTTAAGTCACGCCCTTGCTCCTCTTATTCCTTGAGCAGTTTGCAGAGCATGCTATTTTGATTTTGCTCCTGGATCTCCGGATATTCATCTTCTTTTAGATCGAATCTAACTTCCGGGATCACTGATCTCAGACCCATTATTTTAAGATAATGGTCTGAATGTTCTTTAGATAAGAACTTCCCTTGATTCCAAAGTGGTTTTGGAACGCTCTCTTTCTTGCCTCTTAGAGTGGGTTGTTTTTCTTTAGGAGCCATGATCTTAGTGATCTCGGATAAACACACCAAACTTAGAGGTTTGCTTGTCCTCAAGCAAGAGAAAAGAAAGGAGATGGATAGAAGGAGAGCTAGGTGCAATTGTTGATGGAGGAGGAGGGAGGCCGAACCCAAATTTAAAGGGGATTTTTAGAAATTAAGGATTTTAGAAATCAGGGTTCTTAACATGTTCATGTAAAAATCATGCATTGAAACATAAAATTTGAAATTAGAATGGAAATACGTGTGGAAAAATGAGTTTGGCTCCTCCTTGCTATCCTGGCGTTTGAATGCCCAAACACTGCCTGTTTTGGGCGTTCAACGCCCAAATGCTGCTCTCCTGGGCATTCAACGCCCAGCTGCTGCCATTACTGGCGTTCAACGCCCAGTGGGTGCCCATTTCTGGCGTTGAACGCCCAGATTGCTACCATTACTGGCGTTCAGTGCCCAGTGGATGCCCATTTTGGGCGTTGAACGCCCAAAATGCACTTTTACTGGCGTTTTCTTGCCAGTGAGCTCTTTTTCTCTGTTTTTTTGTGCCGAGGTCTTCTGTAAATGATTCCTCACCTTAGTGTCAGTGAACTTTATATAAACAAATAAAAATAAAAATAAAAAATAGGGCAAAATGCTTAGAGGATTGTTGCCCCATGACTGGGTTGCCTCCCAGCAAGCGCTTCTTTATTGTCTTTAGCTGGACTTTGCTGAGCTTTTAATCTAGCTTCAGCCTTGAGCATTCTTGATGATCACTGGCATCACACATTAGCTCAAATGGTAACGTCCAGTCTGGTGCAGAAATGACTGGTGCTGTGACCAGCTTAGCTATCAGCGTTTCAAACGCCTGCAGGCACTCTGTGTCAAACACAAATAGCGTGTCAGCAGCTAACAGATTGCTTAGAGGTTTTGCGATTTTTGAAAAATCCTTTATAAACCTCCTATAGAATCCTGCATGCCCCAGA
>NC_029786.2:63954631-63957564 GCF_000816755.2 Arachis ipaensis
TCTTTAAGCTTTTCAGGAAAGCTTTTCAGAATGACTGCACTGTATTCTTTAGTGAGGAGAACTCTTTCTGTTTCTCTCCAATCCTTTTTATGACTCAAGATCTCTTTCATGAACTTGGCATAAGAAGGTATTTGCTCAAGTGCTTCTGCAAATGGAATCTTTATTTCAAGAGTCCTGATATAATCTGCAAAGTGAGCAAATTGCTTATCCTGCTCCTCTTTCCGGAGTTTTTGAGGATAAGGTATCTTGGCTTTATATTCTTCAACCTTAGTTGCTGCAGGTTTATTGCCTACAGAAGTGGTTGAAGAAGCCTTTTTAGAGGGGTTGTCATCAGCACTTGTGTGTGTCTGATCCCTCACTGGCAATTGAGTGCCAGAGTTTGAAGCTGGAGTGACGTGAGAAGCCAACTCCTTGTCTGTTCCTGGCATTTGAACGCCAGAATTGTGCCCCTTTTGGGCGTTCAGCGCCAGATCCTGCCCATTTTGGGCGTTCAACGCCAGATCCTTGCCCATTTCTGGCGTTGAACGCCAGTCCTGCTTTGTTTCTGGTGTTGAACGCCAGTTTTGGCCATGGTCTGGGCGTTCAGCGCCAGCCTTCCACCAATTTTTTGGCGTTTTAGCGCCAGAATTATTTTTCCCTGGGCTCTTACTGTCTTCAGGTGAATTTTGGGTGGTTTGCTCATTTCTAAGCTTTTTGTTGCCTTGAGGTGGGGTATTTAATGTTTTCCCATTTCTTAGTTGAACTGCTTGGCATTCTTCTGCTATTTGCCTTGACAGCTGCTGCTTTGTTTGCTTAAACTGTTCGTCCATATGTATATTAGCCATCCTTGTCTCTTGTAACCTGTCTTTAAATTCGGCTAGCTGCTTTGTTAGAAAGTCCAATTGCTGATTGAATTCAGCAGCTTATTTTACAGGACTGAGTTCAGCAGTTACTGTTTTAACCCCTTCATTCATGGAAGGGTTGCTGCTTAGGTACATATGCTGATTCCTGGCAACTGTATCAATGAGCTCTTGAGCCTCTTCAATTGTCTTTCTCATGTGGATAGATCCACCAACTGAGTAATCTAGAGACATCTGGGCTCCTTTTGCAAGCCCATAGTAGAAGATGTCTAACTGAACCCACTCTGAAAACATTTCAGAGGGGCATTTTTGTAGCATCTCTCTATATCTCTCCCAGGCATCATAAAGAGATTCATTATCTCCTTGTTTAAAGCCTTGGATGTCCAGCCTTAGCTGTGTCATCCTTTTTGGAGGGAAATATTGATTCAGGAATTTTTCTGTCAGCTGTTTCCATGTCCTTATGCTGGCCTTAGGTTGGTTATTCAACCACCTCTTAGCTTGATCTTTTACAGCAAATGGAAACAGTAATAGTCTGTAGACATCCTGATCTATTTCTTTATCATGTACTGTGTCAGCAATTTGTAAAAACTGTGCCAGAAACTCTGTAGGTTCTTCCTGTGGAAGACCGGAATACTGGCAACTTTGCTGCACCATGATAATGAGCTGAGGATTCAACTCAAAGCTACTGACTCCAATGGAGGGTATGCAGATACTACTCCCATATGGAGCAGTAGAGGGGTTAGAATATGACCCCAGAGTCCTCCTGGACTGTTCATTTCCGCTTAGGTCCATGATGGAGAAAGGGAGATGATGTAAAATAGAAAAAGTATTTTTATTTATTTATTTATTAATTTATTTCGAAAATAAAATAAATCAAAATAAAATAAATAAAAATTGAGTGAAGATTTTCGAAAAACTGAGGAGAGAGAAAGTGGTTAGGAAGTTTTGAAAAGGATATGATGATTTTGAAGAAAAGAAAATTTTAAATTTTGAAATAAAAATCTGAATTTTAGAAATATATTTCGAAAATTTGTTTTTAAAATAGAGAGAAAAGATATTTTTGATTTTTAAGAGGAAAGAGAAAAATAATAAGATAGCACAAGATTTAAAATTTTTTAGATCTAATGCTCCTTACTTTCGAAAATTTTGGAGGGAAAACACCAAGGAACACCAAACTTAAAAATTTTAAGATCAAGACACAAGAAAACTCAAAAACACTTTGATGACTCACAAGAACACAAGAACATGAAGGAAGAACACCAAACTTAAAATTTTTTTGAAAACCAAAATAAATTTTTGAAAATTTTAAGAAAAATCAACAAGAAAACACCAAACTTAAAGTTTGGCACAGGATCTAATAGAAAAATTATTTTTGAAAAAGGTTTTAATAAGAAAATAAGGATTCTAAAATTTTAACACGACAATAATACGAGACTCTAAACAAAAAGAGAAATTTTTCCTAATCTAAGCAACAAAATAAACCGTTAGTTGTCCAAACACGAACAATCCCCGGCAACAACGCCAAAAACTTGGTGCACAAACTATGAATCACGCTTTTCACAACTCGTACCACTAACCAGCAAGTGCACTGGGTCGTCCAAGTAATACCTTACGTGAGTAAGGGTCGAATCCCACGGAGATTGTTGGTTTGAAGCAATCTATGGTTATCTTGTAAATCTTAGTCAGGAAGTCAATTATGTTTATCAGTTGAATTGCGAATAACCAAGAGAGCATAAATTAAAGGTTACTTGTTATGCAGTAATGGAGAATATGTTGGAGTTTTGGAGATGCTTTGTCTTCTGAATCTCTGCTTTCCTCTGTCTTCTAATTCACACACGCATGTCCTCCTATGGCAAGCTGTATATAGGGGATCACCGTTGTCAATGGCTACATCCCATCCTCTCAGTGAAGAATATGCTCACATGCTCTGTCACAGCACGGCTAATCATCTGTCGGTTCTCGATCATGCTGGAATAGGATTCACCCTCCTTTTGCGTCTGTCACTATGCCCAGCACTCGCAAGTTCGAAGCTTGTCACAGTCATCCAATCCCAGAATCCTACTAGGAATACCACAGACAAGGTTTAGACTTTCC
>NC_029786.2:63958768-63973348 GCF_000816755.2 Arachis ipaensis
CCACGGAGATTCTGATTAAGGAATCTAAGAGATACTTATTCAATCGTATATAGAACGGAGGTGGTTGTCAGGCACACGTTCATGGTTTGAGGAAGGTGATGAATGTCACGGATCATCACCTTCATCACAGTTAAGCGCGAATGAACATCTTAGATAGGAACAAGCGTGTTTGAATGGAAAACAGAAATACTTGCATTAATTCATCGAGACACAGCAGAGCTCCTCACCCCCAACAATGGGGTTTAGAGACTCATGCCGTCAGAGAATACAAAGTTCAGATCTAAAAATGTCATGAGATGCAAAATAAGTCTCTAAAAGTTGTTTAAATACTAAACTAGTAGCCTAGGTTTACAAAAAATGAGTAAACTATGATGGATGATGCAGAGATCCACTTCTGGGGCCCACTTGGTGTGTGCTGGGGCTGAGATTTAAGCAATTCACGTGCAGAGGCCATTTGTGGAGTTGAACGCTAGTTTATGTGCCAGTTTGGGCGTTTAACTCCAGCTTTTGATCCTTTTCTGGCGCTGGACGCTAGAATTGGGTAGAGAACTGGCGTTGAACGCCAGTTTACGTCGTCTAACCTTGTGGAAAGTATGGACTATTATATATTGTTGGAAAGCCCTGGATGTCTACTTTCCAACGCAATTGGAAGCATGCCATTTCGAGTTTTGTAACTCCAGAAAATCCACTTTGAGTGCAGGGAGGTCAGAATCCAACAGCATCAGCAGTCTTTTTTCAGCCTGAAGCAGATTTTTGCTCAGCTCCTTCAATTTCAGCCAGAAAAATACCTGAAATTACAGAAAAACACACAACTCATAGTAAAGTCCAGAAATATGAATTTTTCCTAAAAACTAATGAAAATAGACTAAAAACTAACTAGAACATACCCAAAACTATATGAAATTAACTCCAAAAAGCGTATAAAATATCCGCTCATCAGAAATCAGCTTGATCTAGTGAATTCTTAAAGGGTGTATGTGCTTTAGTGTTCTTCATGAACCTAGTATCATTAAATTGTTTTCAATTTGTCTTTCATTTCTGCCAGTTGAAGAGAATGATTCTCACGAAGCAGTTTCGCTGCATACACTCAGCTAGCTGTCAATGCACAAAAGGACATTTAAGTGAAAATGTCTTATTTTTAGTGTTTCAACATTTGAATTGGAATCCCAAGCTAATTGCTGCTCTGTCAAGTGTGTGAATTAATTAATTATCAATAATGCTTAAGCTTGCATGGGATGTTATACATTTAGTGAATTAATTAATTTATCAATATTACTTGGCAGCTTTGAGTTTTTCTGTTATTACAGTTACCAAAATTAATTAATTGGTAACACAAGATGTGATACTTAAAGAAGATCCAAATGTAGCCTTAAGTTAGTTAGAAGCTTGTTGAGTTGGCAGCTTTCTATTTTTCTGTTATTACAGTTAGTAGTTGGGAATTAGCATACCTAGCATAGTCTATATATTAGATTCATTTATCATTCTATTCCTTTGAGATTCACCGTTCTGCAATCTATACAGTGAACATCACATTCTCATCTTGCTTCTTTTAAATTATTTAATTTTCTTTTTAATATATAGTTAGTAAAAGATATTTTAGTCAAATATATATTACTTTAATCTTGAAATATTATTTTATAAATATTCATAAATTTGTGTGTTGATTTTATAAAAATAATACTCTAACACACACACACACACACACTCTCTCTATCTCTTTACACAGTAGTTGATTATTAGAAGACTAATTTGTGTGTTCGCTCAGAGATTTTTAGTCCAATCCGTTCAACTTTTTGCTTGGAGTTAAGGTTAGTGCAATTCTTGTGTTGTAAACTTTATTGATTTCTAGGGTATTGTATGATAAATGAAATATTACTTGTGTTGTGTTGTTTCTTGTATTGCATTGAAAACATTGATATGATTAAATATTGATAGGATGTTGTATGATAGATCTATAATGTAATAAATAAAGGCAAAAAGCAAAGATGTTCCTAAACATCTTGATTATTATTCCATTGTTTTATACTTTTATGATATTTAATAAATTTCTTAAACTAAAATGCATGTTTAGATCTGAGTCATGATTATTGTATCAACATGTCCTATTTTATTGTACTTCTCTCCAAAGGTTATTCATGGTAAAAATTTTAGAGTTTGTATTCATTGTTGAATAATACGAGTATAATTTTTTGTTCTTTTCTATGCATTTTTAAAGGAAAAACAAATCTTATTTTTTAAACTAGTGTTTTTTGTTTGGTGGTCTTTTCAGGTGTGTGGCACTTATTAGAACTTCTCCATGAGAAATGAGAAAGGAGCTGTATGAACATGATGGAGTTTGTAATTTGTAGTTTACATTTTGGAGATTTATAATTCCTTGTTTTTCTTGTCCTATGTATATATCTAGTTCATTAGGGTTCTTCAATGTTTCTTGTTAGTTTGTACTTTAAAGTTTATATGTTGAAGATTTATAAAACAATCTTAGTTAATGAAAGATATTTGAACTATCTATGTTATTATATATTATATAAATGTTGACTTATTGAGTAAATTAGTTAATATATTAATTAATTAAAAAAATAATATAATTTGATAAATTATGTGTGTAATTTGTATTAAAAAAATTACAAAATAAATAGTGTTTTGTAACTAAAGAAAAAAAATGTTACAAAATCAAGTTACATTTTGCAACAAAATTTTATGATAGGAAAAAATAGATTGTCACCAAAAATATCTTGAAGATCAAAATTTGTTACCACTTTTATAATGACTTTTGGTTTTTTGTATCAGAAAAATTTGTTACAAAATATCACTTTGAATTGTTACAAAATTTTGATTTTTTGTAACAATTTTTTTGTTAAAAATATTGCTTTTTCTTGTTAGCGGATTTCTAATCTAACAATTCTCTACTGTCTCACAGCCTTCGCTAGCCTAACCGCCATGCGATCCCATCACCACTTCCTTCCGAACCTCTTCAATCCCAGTAGAATACACAAATAATAACAATGCAAGTAAAGCACAAGTATAAGCATGTATATCAAGTAATTCAATAAGCATTTAGGCATTTTAAACACTTAGGCAAACAATACAAGTCGGGAAAGAAAACAACCAGATAGAATATCCACATGATGAATGCCTGTCCTATTTGGCTGTGATATCACATTGTTGGTTCAACTGCCAACCCAACACATCTCCATGGAGATGTCGCCTTTCGGTCACGAATAAAAAGTAGGATCCCCCACGGATATAGTGCCGGGCACAGTACCCACGGATATAGTGCCGGGCACACTCTTGTGATCCGAAAGGATGCAAGCGGGATACTCTGCCTCAGACCTCACAGTTCAACGTAAGCGGGATAAACCAACCGTCCTTGCCATGCCCATAGCGTCTGATCAATCTCAGAATAAAATAGTAATTCAGTGGTTTTCAGAAATCATTTTATTCAATACTCAACAGTTCACCACTTCCACAATTTGTATCAGTAATTATCAATACAATACTTCGCCCTCTCACTCAACCAAATCCATCCTCAGTACTTCAGAAACCTAAGTCTCTGTTTTCTAAACTTTTGCAAGAAAATACCTAATTGAATCCACCTAGATCCTTCCCTATGTTTTGACACCTAAAAACAAGCTAAAGAGTCTTAGATAAGTGTCACAGAAGTTTACAAACTTGCTGAGAAGGTAAAACAGTTGAAAACAAGATTTTTATTGAAAAACAGGGTTGTGCGTATGCACTCCCCAAAGAGTTTTCTAAAAGTGTGCGTACGCATAGAAGTGTGCGTAAGCACAGTAAGTAAAACTTTCCATTCTTTGTATATGCACAGATACGTGTGAACGCCCTCAACAGAATGCACCTCCCAGCGTGTGCGTGCACACAGGGTTATACCTACGCTGATGAGCGGATATTTTATACACTTTTTGGCACTAGTTTCTCAGTGTTTTTAGTATAGTTTGTTAAGTTTTATTATGTTTTTGTAGGTTTTAGTGCAAAAATTACTTTTTGGATGCTACATTTAGTTTTTGTGGTTTTTCTATGATTTTAGGTGATTTTTTGGTGAAAATGGCAAGTTTTGGCAAAGTTTAATTCAGAGGCAAACAAAGGACAACAGATGTTGTCAAATCCTAACTTCCATGCATTCAAACGGACATTTATGGAGCTACAAAGATTCAATTGACGCACTCTCAATAGCGTTGGAAAGATAACTTCTAGAGCTTTCTAGTAATATATAATAGTTTATACTTTTCTTTGTAAAGAACTGCCCAAAATTGGAGTTGAACGCCCAACTTATGCCCTTTCTGGTGTTCAACGCCCCAAAAGGACCTAAGCAAGCGTTGAACGCCCAAGACTGGTGTTCAATGCCACCAAGGGAGTATCAAGGCTGTGTGGACACTCCCTAGTGGGCGTTCAACACCCACTCCTCCAAGTTGGATGCCAAGCTTAACCCAAACACTTACTAAGTGGGCCCAAAAGTGGATTTTCGCACCTTTTGCTTAGATTATATCATTTTTGTAATTTGTAATTATTATTAATTTCTTTTTAGGTCTAGTTATTAGTATAAATAGGAGGAAGATCACCTTTGTTAAAAACTTTTGATCTTCAGCTTCTCAGAACTATCTTTTCTGTAAATTATGAGTGGCTAAACCTCCTAGGTTAAGGATAGGAGCTCTACTCATTCCTATGGATTAATATAATTACTTTTCTACTTTAATATATGTTAGATTCCATTCTATGGTGTATTTTCATTCTTTATCTTTATGAATCTGGGGTGAAACGGTAGTATGACTGATGGTGGCGGAAATTGACCAGTTAAGAAACTAATAAACGAGATGCGTTGCAAGTACAATTCTCAACCAGCTAAGATCCGCCTTCTCAATTTAAAAAGGGTTGTCACAAATTTTAGAAATAAAAATACTGAGAGTATGACTCCCAGGTTGTCTCCCAACGAGTTACAGGAAGGTGTGCTAATTTATTAATCAGAAATTTTCCAGAAGGTTTGAATTGGATAATGAGTAATTAAAATAATTGTAAATTAAAGCAATAAAAATAAGAATTATTATTAATATTAAAAGGCCTTGAATGGAGGAATGATTAATTGGAAGTTTTATCCTTGTTGGAATCTTCTTGAGTGTAGTGTAAAGAGGTTGTTGTTTTCACTTAGTTAACCCTTACTAAATAAAGGAAAGTCAAGTGATTGAGCTAACTCTTACCCGCAAATCCTAGTCCTCTCCCTTGGGAAGGTCTAGCATTAGTAGGTACAGAATTAGCCAACAACGTCCAATTTAACTAAGCACTTGAGCATTCCAACTCAAGTGTCTCCTCTTAATCAACCCCCATGTCAAGTAGAAAATCTACTCCATTGACATGGAATTAATACTTATAAAAATATAAGAAGACATAATTAAATAAAATAAAATAGAGATTTAAAATTAATTAAAAATAAAAGTAACTCTATATATTAATAAATCCAAAATGCAACATACTTATTTGAATAGGGTCAATGAGTAACTAATAAGAGTAAAGAAATATGGAAACAAACTAAAGTGATGTCTTCACGGAGGTAATGACTCTTCAGCATCCAAAATCCAAAGCGAAAGCATAAACTATCAATGTAAAGCTAATCTAGATTCAGATCTAAAACTAAAAGTAATCCTAATATCAATGTATCTGAATGTGTGTGGATGCGTCTTGAGTCTCTGCATGTTCCCTAGCTTTAGTCTGTGTTTTTGGGCCGAAAACTGGGTCAAAACGTGGCCCGAAATCGCCCCCAGCGTATTCTGTTATTTCTACAGATCGCGCAGGTAACGCGTACGCGTCGTCCATGCGTTCGCGCCGTTCAGCGATTTTCCTTGTCACGCGTTCGTGTCATCCACGCGTTCGCGTCATTCGTGCAGACTCCAATCCACGCGTTTGCGTCAGGCACGCGTTCGCGTCACTGCGATTTCTTCATTTCGCGCGCTCGCATGAGCCATGCGGTCGCGTCAGTGTTCGCTGGTCATCTTCTTGGTTTCTTATGTTCCTTCCAATTTTTCAAGCTTCCTCTCCATTCTCTGAGCTATTCCTGCCCTATGAAGCCTGAAACACTTAACACACAGATCACGGCATCAAATGGCATAAAGGAGAGTTAAAATGTACTAATTAAAGGTTTCAAGGAAGCAAGTTTTCAACTATAACAATACTAGGAAGGAATTATAAAATTCATGCAATCTATATGAATAAGTAGGTACAGACTTGATAAAACCACTCAATTAAACAAAATATAAATCATAAAATAATGGTTTATCAACCTCCCCACACTTAAATATTGGCATGTCCTCTTAAAAATAAATAAGCTCTTCAAGACAAACATAAATCAAATTCCACTAATTCAATTTATACAGTAAGAACAGATAAAAATGTAAGAAGACAGCTCATAAAAGCAGGGAACATAGAATTAAGCATTGAACCCTCACTGATGGTGTATATGAACTCTAGTCTCTCAAGTGTATAGGGTAATCACTCTACTTTTCTCTAATCATGCTTTCTAAACTTTGTTCTTCACCTAACCAATCAACAATATTTAAAGTACTAATGCAAACATCATGAGGACTTTTAAAGGTTGTAATGGGGCCAAGGCAAAGGTGAGGGTATATATATGGCTAAGTGAGCTAAAATATGAATCTTTGACTTAACTTAAGCTCTTACCTAACATACATACTCTATATAACTCTAGAATCATGCCTAACTACCCATAATTTCAACTTTCATATTCCATACTCATGTATTAACTTTTTCTCTTAATTTTCTTATCACATATGCATTGGAGCTTTACTTAACTTAGAATTGGGGTAATTTTGTCCCCTTATTTATTTAAATATTTATTGAATATTTTTGGATTTTTTTAAATATAAATAACATATCAATGCACATGGATTTTTAATTTTTCTGTTTTACATGAGTAGGTACCCAAATTCCCATTATTTTATCATGACACATTCCCTCATTAACCCATGTTCCCACAACCTTCCCATACTCAATTAACACACAATTTCTATCTTAAGCTAACCAAAGATTCAATTGGGATATTTAATTATTTTTCCGCTTAAGGCTAGTAATGTGATAAAATATAGAACAAATGGGATTTAAAAGGCTCAAAGTGGCTAACAAAGGTAATTTAAAGGGTAGGCTTATTTGGGATAAGTGAGCTAAACAATTGATGGCCTCAATCATATGCATGCATATAACATATTAAACATTGGACATATAGGATGGAACAAAATAAAGATTACAATCATATGGAAGAAAACACACAAGAATAAAATATTATGATTAAATAGTGTAACCACATAATTAGGCTTAAGTCTCACAGGTTGTGTGTTCTTAGCTTTTTAAACTGTGTCCCAATTACAACTTCAAATAAATTTAACACAAAAGTTTTGATTTAAATTAGTGAAAATTTTCAAAATTAGGGTCTTAAGAGAAACTTATTATTTTTCAACCAAATAGAACATGCATGCAACTAATTATTAATATGCAATCTATCCTAAAGAAAAACTAACTAAGTATCCTATTTTATTGGTGTTTAGGAAAGAGAAATTACCTCCGGAAGTCAGGTACTGACCGACCTCCCCACACTTAAAGCTTTGCACCATCATCAGTGCCATCTGTTAGGAACAAAAGGGGGCTGGTAGTAGCATCTCCACCAACGGGACTGTCACGGCTCCCTGTGCTGGTAAATAAATTGGAGTCCGGGGTGTCTGGGTCTTCGTTAGGTGGGTGGTTACCAACAAGTAGCTCCTTGAGGTATGTAAATCTACGCATGTTACGGCGCTATCTTTGCTTTCCTTTTCGGTCAAGCCGGTCTAGCCCCTCAAGTATCTGATAGAGGAGTTGGTTTGTTGAAGGTGCTTGTGATGTGGAAGAAGAAGGGATATCTTCTGCTAGTTTTGTGCTCCGGTTGATAGTGGCTGCTGGAGGTCTGATATACTTACCGTTAGGGACGTATTGATCATCTCGTGGAATCATGGCCTTGGTGTTCCCAGCTCTATAGGAGACTCCGGCTGCCGAGACTAGATCTGAAACCAAGGCGGGGAAAGGTAAGTTGCCCACAATCTGTATGTGTCCCATAGCATACCGAATGTGTCTTGGTAAATTGAGGTGCTGGTCTATAAGGATACACCAGAGTAAAACAGCCATGTCTGCAGTGAAGGAGGACTCATGAGTGCTCGGAAAGACGTAATGAGACATGATCTGTGCCCATACTCGAGCCTCCAAGGTGAGTACAGAAGCCAATATGCCCTTAGGTCGGGAACGATGGTATCCGTAGACCTATATGCTGCCAAGTTATGTGATAACTCTGAGAATGGTGTCCCAGTCAAATTGGTATGTCTAGCGCTTGAATGAGGCTTCTTGAAATGCGTCCAGTCCTTCTGGAGCAGGGAAAAGATCTAAAGCTTGTTGAATGGCTTCTTCGGTTATGGGGACTTGCTTCTGACGGACATAGACAGACTGCATGGTTGGCATGTGAAAATTGGAGTAGAATTCAACTACCCATAAAAGATTAACCTGCCGTGGCTGTCTCTGTAGGAATCCCTATTGTCTTTGATCGATGCGGGGCTCAACAATATTAGCAATGTTGGTTTGAAGGATGAGAAGGTGCTCATTGTTATAGTTCCTTGCTACCAGGATGGGGATCATCTGCTCACAGTAGCAGTTAGTGAACCGCGCAGTATCCTTTGCTGGAAAGGCTTTTTCTTTTTCATCGACCTTAATGATCCTCTTGATTCGTTTTGTTGGGGGTTTCACCGCTGTTGAAGATGGCTCTTTCACTAATGCTCTTTTTGTTCCTCTCCTTGCTGGTGGTTTGGGAGTAGCTTTCTCCTTGCCTTTCTTGGTGGCCATCCTGAAAAAGGAAAGAGAAAGTAATATGTAAAGCTAAGGGATCGGGAAGGGGAGCGAACATTATGGGTGATATCAATGCACGGTAAGAGAAGGATGTCGTTAACACATGGTCTAGACTACATGTGAAAAGTTCATCAAAGGTGATAAAGCAAGTGCATGTGATGGCAATTAAATGCAAGATGTTTATTGGCATGCTGGCAAAGGCATGAGTAGCATAGATCAAGCATTCAATGTCCAAGTTAGATTACCAAGCCTTTCAAACTAATAATATGTTTGTATTGACAATTGTATATACTTAATAAAATATAAAAGGGGTTTTGTAAAAAACAGGCATTAGAGTAGTATAATAGAAAGATTCAAAATAATGCATAATGCCATACGGGCTTTTTCACAAACACATAGCGTGCATGGTAAATATGTTATTGAAAATAGTAAATTGAACATGCAAGCAACCCTTTAAGAAGTAATATTAATTGTCAAACAATTCCTTAATAGACTCACAAGTAAAATATAGAAGAAGATAATCACCCAATTTAAAATTCTAACACCAATTAAAGGAATTAAAAGAAAAAAAAAGAAAGAAAAGAAAAATATAGATAATAAAAGTGAAAAGAGAAAGAAAACATAAATAAAAATAATAAAAAAAAGTAAAAAGTAAAGAAAGAATGAAAATAACCTTGATAATGGATGTGAAAAATAAGGGAGGAGAAAGTAAAAAGTGAGAAAGAGTAAAGAGGGAAGAAGGGAGAAGAAAGAAATAAAAAGGGAAAAAGAAAAATTAGGGTTTTGGAAAGAAAAGATATGATATTTGGCTGATTTGGATAAGCTGTGTGCCACATGTGACGCGGACGCGTAGGTCACGCGGTCGCGTGGTGTGCGATAAGGTCAGGTGACGCGGACGAGTGGGGCACGCGATCGCGTAGCCTGATTTGTGCGATTGGTGCGAGTGCAGCCTCGCGTTCGCGCGACTCTCTGTTTCAAACTCATTTTGCCAAAATTTAGGGTGACGCGATCACGTGAATGGCCATATTTTGAGGACGACGCAGCCGCGTGGGGCACTGATGAGCGGATAATTTATACGCTTTTTGGCATTGTTTTTAGTATGTTTTTAGTAGGATCTAGTTACTTTTAGGGATGTTTTCATTAGTTTTTATGTTAAATTCACATTTCTGGACTTTACTATGAGTTTGTGTGTTTTCTGTGATTTCAGGTATTTTCTGGCTGAAATTGAGGGACTTGAGCAAAAATCAGATTCAGAGGTGAAGAAGGACTGTTGATGCTGTTGGATTCTGACCTCCCTGCACTCAAAGTGGATTTTCTGGAGCTAAAGAACTCGAAATGGCACGCTTCCAATTGCGTTGGAAAGTAGACATCCAGGGCTTTCCAGAAATATATAATAGTCCATACTTTGGCCAAAATTAGACGACGCAAACTGGCGTTCAATGCCAGCTCTCTGCCCAATTCTGGCGTCCAGCGCCAGAAAAGGATCCAAAACCAGAGTTGAACGCCCAAACTGGCACAAATGCTGGCGTTCAACTCCAAGAAGGACCTCTACACGTGCAACACTCAAGCTCAGCCCAAGCACACACCAAGTGGGCCCCGGAAGTGGATTTATGCATCAATTACTTACTTCTGTAAACCCTAGTAGCTAGTTTATTATAAATAGGACCTTTTACTATTGTATTAGACATATTTGGACGCCTGGTTCTTAGATCAGAGGGGCTGGTCATTCGGCCATGCTTGGACCTTTCACTTATGTATTTTTTATGGTAGAGTTTCTACACTCCATAGATTAAGGTGTGGAGCTCTGCTGTTCCTCAAAGATTAATGCAAAGTACTACTGTTTTCTATTCAATTCATCTTATTTCGCTTCCAAGATATTCATTCGCACTTCAACCTAAATGTGATGAACGTGACAATCATCATCATTCCCTATGAACGCGTGCCTGACAACCACTTCCGTTCTACATTATATTGAATGAGTATCTCTTAGATCTCTTAATTGGAATCTTCGTGGTGTAAGCTAGAATGATGGCGGCATTCAAGAGAATCCGGAAAGTCTAAACCTTGTCTGTGGTATTCCGAGTAGGATTCAATGATTGGATGACTGTGACTAGCTTCAAACTCGCGATTGCCGGGCGTAGTGACAGACGCAAAAGGATAGTAAATCTTATTCCAGCATGATCGAGAACCGACAGATGAATAGCCGTGCCGTGACAGGGTGCATTGACCATTTTCACTGAGAGGATAGGATGAAACCATTGACAAGGGTGATGCCTCCAGACGATTAGCCGTGCCGTGACAGGGCATTTGGATCATTTTCTCAAGAGAAGACCGAAAGTAGCCATTGACAGTGGTGATGTATCACATAAAGCCAGCCATGGAAAGGAGTAAGACTGATTGGATGAAAATAGCAGGAAAGCAGAGGTTCAGAGGAACGAAAGCATCTCTATTCGCTTACCTGAAATTCTCACCAATGAATTACATAAGTATTTCTATCCTTTATTATTTATCTTTTAATTATCTAATCCAATCACATTTAACCCTACCTGACTGAGATTTGCAAGGTGACCATAGCTTGCTTCATACCAACAATCTCCGTGGGATTCGACCCTTACTCACGTAAGGTATTACTTGGACGACCCAGTGCACTTGCTGGTTAGTTGTGCGAAGTTGTGAACCATGGTATTGGCATCATGTTTTTTTGGCGCCATTACCAGAGAAAGAAAGAGCGATGAATTTTACATAATTAAAGTGTAATCACAATTTCTGCGCACCAAGTTTTTGGCGCCGTTGCCGGGGATTGTTCGAGTTTGGACAACTGACGGTTCATCTTGTTGCTCAGATTAGGTAATTTTCTTTTTGTTTTCTTTTAAAAAATTTTTCAAAAATACTTCAAAATTTTCTCACCTGTTTTTGAAAAAAAAAATTTTTTTCAAAATTTTTAAGAATGAATTCTAGTGTTTCATGAAGCATGTGAAGCCTGGCTGGCTGTAAAGTCATGTCTAAATTCTTTTGGACTGAGGCTTCCACTCATAAATATATGAAGTTGGATGAAATATCAGCTGTTGTATACATGAGAGGTATCTATGTTTGCTGAAGCTTAGCTGGCCATTGGCCATGTCTAGTGTTTTGGACCGGAGCTTTCATTGAAAGCTTGGCTGGCTAGTGAGCCATGTCTAATTCCTGGACTGGAGCTTTAGAGCATAAGATTCCTGGAATTCATATTAAAGATTTGGAAATCCTTATTTTTGTTTTTCAAATAAATTTTCGAAAAAAATACAAAAAAATTTAGAAAATCATAAAAATAAAAAATATTCTTTATGTTCTTGTTTGAGTCTTGATTCATGTTATAAGTTTGGTGTCAACTGCATATGCATCTTGCATTTTTCGAAAAAAATCATGCATTCATAGTGTTCTTCATGATCTTCAAGTTGTTCTTGGTAAGTCTTCTTGTTTGATCTTTGCATTTGCATGTTTTGTGTCTTTTCTTGTTTTTCATATGCATTCTTGAATTCTTAGTGTTTAAACATTAAAGAATTCTAAGTTTGGTGTCTTGCATGTTTTCTTTGCATTAAAAATTTTTCAAAAATATGTTCTTGGTGTTCATCTTGACATTCAAAGTGTTCTTGGTGTTCATCTTGACATTCATAGCATTTTTGCATGCATTCATTGTTTTAATCTAAAAATTTCATGCATTGCATCATTTTTCTTGTTTTTTTCTCTCATCATTAAAAATTCAAAAAAAAAAAAATTTCTTTCCCTCTTTTCTCTCATAATTTCGAAAATTAGATTTGACTTTTTAAAAAATTTTTCAAATCTAGTTGTTTTTATGAGTCAAATCAAATTTTCAATTTAAAAATCTTATCTTTTTCAAAATATTTTTCAAAAATCAAATCTTTTTCATTTTTCTTAGTTATTTTCGAAAATTCTAAAAATATTTTTTAAAAATATTTTTCTTATTTTTATACCAAATTCTCGAAAATAACAATAACAATTAATGTTTTGATTCAAAAATTTCAAGTTTGTTACTTGCTTGTTAAGAAAGATTCAAACTTTAAGTTCTAGAATCATATCTTGTGATTTCTTGTGAATCAAGTCATTAATTGTGATTTTAAAAATTCAAATCTTTTTCAAAAACTAATTGCTATCATATCTTTTCAAAAATATCTTCTTATCTTATCTTTTTTCAAAAAATTTTGATTTCAAAATATCTTCTCTAACTTCCCAACTCCTTATCTTTTCAAAATTGATTTTTGTTTCAACTAACTAACTAACTTTTTGTTTGTTTCTTACCTTTCTCAAAACCACCTAACTAACTCTCTCTCTCTATTTTCGAAAATATCTTCCCCCTTTTTCAAAAATCTCCTTTTAATTAACTAATTATTTTATTTTTATTTTGAATTTTCGAAAAAAAAAACCTACTAACATCTCTTCCTCACATCACCAAAAATCCGAACCCTTTCTCTCTCTCTGAGTTCAAATTTTCTTCTTCTTTTCTTCTACTAACAATAAGGAACCTCTTTACTGTGAAATAGAGGATTCCTCTTCTTTTCTTGTTCTCTTCTCTTTCTTATGAGTAGGAACAAGGAAAAAGGCATTCTTATTGAAGCTGATCCAGAACCTGAAAGGACTCTGAAGAGGAAACTAAGAGAAGCTAAATTACAACAATCCAGAGACAACCTTATTGAAAATTTTGAACAAGTAAAGGAGATGGCAACCGAACCCAACAACAATAATGCAAGGAGGATGCTTGGTGACTTTACTGCACCTAATTCCAATTTACATGGAAGAAGCATCTCCATTCCTGCCATTGGAGCAAACAACTTTGAGCTGAAACCTCAGCTAGTTTCTCTGATACAGTAGAACTGCAAGTTTCATGGACTTCCATCTGAAGATCCTTTTCAGTTCTTAACTGAATTCTTGCAGATCTGTGATACTGTTAAGACTAATAGAGTAGATCCTGAAGTCTACAGGCTCATGCTTTTCCCTTTTGCTGTAAGAGACAGAGCTAGAGTGTGGTTGGACTCTCAACCCAGAGATAGCCTGAACTCTTGGGATAAGCTGGTCACGGCTTTCTTAGCCAAGTTCTTTCCCCCTCAAAAGCTTAGTAAACTTAGAGTGGATGTTCAGACCTTCAGACAGAAAGAAGGTGAATCCATCTATGAAGCTTGGGAAAAATACAAACAGTTGACCAAAAAGTGTCATTCTGACAAGCTTTCAGAATGGACCATCCTGGATATATTCTATGATGGTCTGTCTGAGTTATCAAAGATGTCATTGGATACTTCTGCAGGTGGATCCATTCACCTAAAGAAAACGTTTGCAGAAGCTCAAGAACTCATTGACATGGTGGCAAATAACCAGTTCATGTACACTTCCAAAAGGAATCCTGTGAATAATGGGAGGCCTATGAAGAAGGGAGTTCTTGAAGTTGATACTCTGAATGCCATATTGGCTCAGAACAAAATATTGACTCAGCAAGTCAATATGATTTCTCAGAGTCTAAATGGAATGCAAGCTGCATCCAACAGTACTCAAGAGGCTTCTCCTGAAGAAGAAGCTTATGATCCTGAGAACCCTGCAATAGCAGAGGTGAATTACTTAGGTGAACCTTATGGAAACACCTATAACTCAACATGGAGAAATCATCCAAATTTCTCATGGAAGGATCAACAAAAGCCTCAACAAGGCTTTAATAAT
>NC_029786.2:63975581-63976586 GCF_000816755.2 Arachis ipaensis
CTTGGGAAAGATACAAACAGTTGATCAAAAAGTGTCCTTCTGACATGCTTTCAGAATGGACCATCCTGGATATATTCTATGATGGTCTGTCTGAGTTATCAAAGATGTCATTGGATACTTCTGCAGGTGGATCCATTCACCTAAAGAAAACGTTTGCAGAAGCTCAAGAACTCATTGACATGGTGGCAAATAACCAGTTCATGTACACTTCCAAAAGGAATCCTGTGAATAATGGGAGGCCTATGAAGAAGGGAGTTCTTGAAGTTGATACTCTGAATGCCATATTGGCTCAGAACAAAATATTGACTCAGCAAGTCAATATGATTTCTCAGAGTCTAAATGGAATGCAAGCTGCATCCAACAGTACTCAAGAGGCTTCTCCTGAAGAAGAAGCTTATGATCCTGAGAACCCTGCAATAGCAGAGGTAAATTACATGGGTGAACCTTATGGAAACATCTATAACCCATCATGGAGAAATCATCTAAATTTCTCATGGAAGGATCAAAAGCCTCAACAAGGCTTTAATAATGGTGGAAGAAACAGGGTTAGCAATAGCAAGCCTTTTCCATCATCCACTCAGCAACAGACAGAGAATTCTGAGCCGAACCCATCTAGCTTAGCAAACTTAGTCTCTGATCTATCTAAGGCCACTGTGAGTTTCATGAATGAAACAAGGTCATCCATTAGAAATTTGGAAGCACAAGTGGGCCAGCTGAGTAAAAGGATCACTGAAATCCCTCCTAGCACTCTCCCAAACAATACAGAAGAAAATCCAAAAGGAGAGTGCAAGGCCATTGACATAACCAAAATGGCCGAACCCAATGAGGGAGAGGAGGACGTGAATCCCAAGGAGGAAGACCTCCTGGGACATCTAGTGATCAATAAGGAGCTTCCCTCTGAGGAACCAAAGGACTCTGAGACTCATCTAGAGACCATAGAGATCCCATTAAACCTCCTTATACCATTCATGAGCTCTGATGAGTATTCCTCTTCTGAAGAGAATG
>NC_029786.2:63976674-63978036 GCF_000816755.2 Arachis ipaensis
CACAACCAAACTCTAAGTTTGGTGTTGAACTCCCATATCCAAACTATAAGTTTGGTGTTGGAGAGTCTCAACAAAGCTCTGAACATCTGTGAGGCTCCAAGAGAGCCCACTGTCAAGCTATTGACATTAAAGAAGCGCTTGTTGGGAGGCAACCCAATTTCTATTTATCTAACTCTATTTTTTTTCTTAGTTATATGTCTTTGTAGGTTCATGATCATGTGGAGTCACAAAATAAATATAAAAATTGAAAACGGAATCAAAAACAGCAGAAGAAAAATCACACCCTGGAGGAAGCACCTGTCTGGCGTTCAACGCCAGAACAGAGCATGGTTCTGGCGCTGAACGCCCAAAATGGGCAGCATCCTGGCGCTGAACGCCCAGAACAAGCATGGTTCTGGCGTTCAACGCCAAAAATGGCTAGTAAATGGGCGTTGAACTCCCAAAATGGGCACCAACCTGGCGCTGAACGCCCTGAGTTGTGTGCAAGGGCATTTTGCATGCCTAAATTGGTGCAGAGATGTAAATGCTTTGACACCTCAAGATCTGTGGACCCCACAGGATCATCTCAGGATCTGTGGACCCCACAGGATCACCTCAGGATCTGTGGACCCCACAGGATCCACACCTACCTCCACTCACTTTTTCTCATCCCTCACCACTCTCTTTCACGCAATCCCATAAACACTCTTCCCCAAAAACCCTTCACCAATCACCTCAATCTCTCTTCCCCATCACCTCTTCACCACTCACATCCATCCACTCTTCCGCATAAACCTACCTCATAAACTCCGCCTACCTTCAAAATTCAAAACCAATTTCCCACCCAAACCCACCCTAAATGGCCAAAACCTCCCCCCTCCCTTCCCTATATAAAGCCCTCCATTCTTCCTCATTTTCACACAACACAACCCTCTCTTCTCTACTTGGCCGAAACACACTTCACCCCTCTTCTCCATATTTTCTTCTTCTTCTTCCTCTATTCTTTCTTTCATTGCTCGAGGGCGAGCAATATTCTAAGTTTGGTGTGGTAAAAGCATAAGCTTTTTGTTTTTCCATTACCATTGATGGCACCTAAGACTGGAGAATCCTCTAGAAAGGGGAAAGGGAAGACAAAAGCTTCCACCTCTGAGTCATGGGAGATGGAAAGGTTCATCTCCAAAGCCCATCAAGACCACTTCTATGATGTTGTGGCCAAGAAGAAGGTGATCCCCGAGGTCCCTTTCAAACTCAAAAGAAATGAGTATCCGGAGATCCGACATGAAATTCAAAGAAGAGGTTGGGAAGTTCTAACAAATCCCATCCAACAAGTCGGCATCCTAATGGTTCAAGAGTTCTATGCCAATGCATGGATCACCAAGAACC
>NC_029786.2:63978811-63982069 GCF_000816755.2 Arachis ipaensis
ACGCCCCTACACTAGAAGGGTCAACTTTAATCAAAGGTTGGACCAAGTCCTTATGGACATATGTGTGGAAGGAGCTCAATGGAAGATTGACTCCAAGGGCAAGCCGGTTCAACTAAGAAGATTGGACCTCAAGCCTGTGGCTAGAGGATGGTTGGAGTTCATTCAATGCTCGATCATTCCCACTAGCAACCGATCTGAAGTTACTGTGGATCGGGCCATCATGATTCATAGCATCATGATTGGAGAGGAAATAGAAGTTCATGAAGTCATCTCTAATGAACTCTACAAAATAGCCGAAAAGTCATCCCCCATGGAAAGGCTAGCTTTTCCTCATCTTATCTGCCATCTATGTTACTCAGCTAGAGCTTTCATAGAAGGAGACATTCCTATTAAGGAAGAAAAGTCCATCACTAAGAAAAAGATGGAGCAAGCAAGAGAGCCCATTCATAGAGCTCAAGAGGCGCAAGAAGCTCATCACCATGAGATCCCGGAGATGCCTCAAATGCAATTTCCTCCACAAAACTATTGGGAGCAAATCAACACTTCCTTAGGAGAATTAAGTGCCAACATGGGATAATTAAGGGTGGAACATCAAGAGCACTCCATCATGCTTCTTGAAATAAGAGAAGATCAAAAAGCAATGAGGGAGGAGCAACAAAGACAAGGAAGAGACATAGAAAAGCTCAAGGACATCATTGGTTCCTCAAGAAGGAAACGCCACCATCACTAAGGTGGATTCATTCCTTGTTCTTATTTCTTCTGTTTTTTGTTTTCTATGTTATGTGCTTATCTATGTTTGTGTCTTCATTACATGATCATTAGTAGTTAGTGACTTTGTCTTAAAATTATGAATGTCCTATGAATCCATCAACTCTCTTAAATGAAAAATGTTTTAATTCAAAAGAACAAGAAGTACATGAGTTTCGAAATTATCCTTGAACTTAGCTTAATTATATTGATGTGGTGACAATGCTTCTTGTTTTCTGAATGTATGCTTGAACAGTGCATATGTCTTTTGAAGTTGTTGTTTAAGAATGTTAAATATGTTGGCTCTTGAAAGAATGATGACTAGGAGACATGTTATTTGATAATCTGAAAAATCATAAAAATGATTCTTGAAGCAAGAAAAAGCAGCAAAGAACAAAGCTTGCAGAAAAAAATATAGGCGAAAAAAAATAGAAAGAAAAAGCAAGCAGAAAAGCCAAAAGCTCTTAAAACCAAGAGGCAAGAGCAAAAAGTCAATAACCCTTAAAATCAAAAGGCAAGGACAAATAAAAAGGATCCCAAGGCTTTGAGAATCAGTGGATAGGAGGGCCTAAAGGAAGTGTTGGGCGTAGTGACAGACGCAAAAGGAGGGTGAATCCTATTCCAGCATGATCGGGAACCGACAGATGAATAGTCGTGCTGTGACAGGGTGCATTGACCATTTTCACTGAGAGGATAGGATGAAACCATTGACAAGGGTGATGCCTCCAGACGATTAGCCGTGCCGTGACAGGGCATTTGGATCATTTTCCCGAGAGGAGACCGAAAGTAGCCATTGACAGTGGTGATGTATCACATAAAGCCAGCCATGGAAAGGAGTAAGACTGATTGGATGAAAATAGCAGGAAAGCAGAGGTTCAGAGGAACGAAAGCATCTCTATTCGCTTATCTGAAATTCTCACCAATGAATTACATAAGTATTTCTATCCTTTATTATTTATCTTTTAATTATCTAATCCAATCACATTTAACCCTACCTGACTGAGATTTGCAAGGTGACCATAGCTTGCTTCATACCAACAATCTCCGTGGGATTCGACCCTTACTCACGTAAGGTATTACTTGGACGACCCAGTGCACTTGCTGGTTAGTTGTGCGAAGTTGTGAACCATGGTATTGGCATCATGTTTTTTGGCGCCATTACCAGGAAAAGAAAGAGCGATGAATTTTACATAATTAAAGTGTAATCACAATTTCTGTGCACCAAGTTTTTGGCGCCGTTGCCGGGGATTGTTCGAGTTTGGACAACTGACGGTTTATCTTGTTGCTCAGATTAGGTAATTTTCTTTTTGTTTTCTTTTCAAAAATTTTTCAAAAATACTTCAAAATTTTCTCACCTATTTTCGAAAAAAAAAAAATTTTTCAAAATTTTTAAGAATGAATTCTAGTGTTTCATGAAGCATGTGAAGCCTGGCTGGCTGTAAAGACATGTCTAAATTCTTTTGGACTGAGGCTTCCACTCATAAGTATATGAAGTTGGATGAAATATCAGCTGTTGTATACATGAGAGGTATCTATGTTTGCTGAAGCTTAGCTGGCCATTGGCCATGTCTAGTGTTTTGGACCGGAGCTTTCATTGAAAGCTTGGCTGGCTAGTGAGCCATGTCTAATTCCTGGACTGGAGATTTAGAGCATAAGATTCCTGGAATTCATATTAAAGATTTTGAAATCCTTATTTTTGTTTTTCAAATAAATTTTCGAAAAAAATACAAAAAAATTTAGAAAATCATAAAAATCAAAAATATTCTTTGTGTTCTTGTTTGAGTCTTGAGTCATGTTATAAGTTTGGTGTCAATTGCATATGCATCTTGCATTTTTCGAAAAAAATCATGCATTCATAGTGTTCTTCATGATCTTCAAGTTGTTCTTGGTAAGTCTTCTTGTTTGATCTTTGCATTTGCATATTTTGTGTCTTTTCTTATTTTTCATATGCATTCTTGAATTCTTAGTGTTTAAACATTAAAGAACTCTAAGTTTGGTGTCTTGCATGTTTTCTTTGCATTAAAAATATACAAACAGTTGACCAAAAAGTGTCCTTCTGACATGCTTTCAGAATGGACCATCCTGGATATATTCTATGATGGTCTGTCTGAGTTATCAAAGATGTCATTGGATACTTCTAGAGGTGGATCCATTCACCTAAAGAAAATGCCTGCAGAAGCTCAAGAACTCATTGACATGGTGTTTTGCTGTAAGAGACAGAGCTAGAGTGTGGTTGGACTCTCAACCCAGAGATAGCCTGAACTCTTGGGATAAGCTGGTTACGACTTTTTTAGCCAAGTTCTTTTCCCCTCAAAATCTTAGTAAACTTAGATAATGGTGGAAGAAACAGGGTTAGCAATAGCAAGCCTTTTCCATCATCCACTCAGCAACAGACAGAGAATTCTGAGCAGAACCCATCTAGCTTGGCAAACTTAGTCTCTGATCTATCTAAGGCCACTGTGAGTTTCATGAATGAAACAAGGTCGTCCATTAGAAATTTGGAAGCACAAT
>NC_029786.2:63982166-63984302 GCF_000816755.2 Arachis ipaensis
GAGCAAACAGCCAAGTTTCTTGGTGCAATCATGAAGCTGAATGCCAAATTATTTGGCATTGATACTTGGGAAGTTGAACCTCCCTTGGACATCAATGAACTAAGTGATCTGGATCAACTGACATTGCCTCAGAAGAGACAGGATCCTGGAAAGTTCATAATACCTTGTACTATAGGCACCATGATTTTTAAGGCTCTGTGTGACCTTGGTTCAGGGATAAACCTCATGCCCCTCTCTGTAATAGAGAAACTGGGAATCTATGGAGTGCAAGCTGCTAAAATCTCATTAGAGATGGCAGACAATAAAAGAATATAGGCTTATGGACAAGTAGAGGACGTGTTAGTAAAGGTTGAAGGCCTTTACATCCCTGCTAATTTCATAGTCTTGGATACTGGAAAGGAAGAGGATGAATCCATCATCCTTGGAAGACCTTTCCTGGCCACAGCAAGAGCTGTGATTGATGTGGACAGAGGAGAATTGATCCTTCAATTAAATAAGGACAACCTTGTGTTTACAACTCAAGGATCTCTCTCTGCATCCATGGAGAGGAAGCATAAAAAGCTTCTCTCAAAACAGAGTCAACTAGAGCCCCCACAGTCAAACTCTAAGTTTAGTGTTGGGAGGCCACAACCAAACTCTAAGTTTGGTGTTGAACTCCCATATCCAAACTATAAGTTTGGTGTTAGAGAGTCTCAACAAAGCTCTGAACATCTGTGAGGCTCCATGAGAGCCCACTGTCAAGCTATTGACATTAAAGAAGCGCTTGTTGGGAGGCAACCCAATTTCTATTTATCTAACTCTATTTTTTTTCTTAGTTATATGTCTTTGTAGGTTCATGATCATGTAGAGTCACAAAATAAATATAAAAATTGAAAACGGAATCAAAAACAGCAGAAGAAAAATCACACCCTGGAGGAAGCACCTGTCTGGCGTTCAACGCCAGAACAGAGCATGGTTCTGGCGCTGAACGCCCAAAATGGGCAGCATCCTGGCGCTGAACGCCCAGAACAAGCATGGTTCTGGCGTTCAACGCTAGAAATGGCTAGTAAATGGGCGTTGAACGCCCAAAATGGGCACCAACCTGGCGCTGAATGCCCAGAGTTGTGTGCAAGGGCATTTTGCATGCCTAAATTGGTGCAGGGATGTAAATGCTTTGACACCTCAAGATCTGTGGACCCCACAGGATCACCTTCGGATCTGTGGACCCCACAGGATCCACACCTACCTCCACTCACTTCTTCTCATCCCTCACCACTCTCTTTCACACAATCGCATAAACACTCTTCCCCAAAAACCCTTCATCAATCACCTCAATCTCTCTTCCCCATCACCTCTTCACCACTCACATCCATCCACTCTTCCCCATAAACCTACCTCATAAACTCCGCCTACCTTCAAAATTCAAAACCAATTTCCCACCCAAACCCACCCTAAATGGCCGAAACCTCCCCTCCTCCCTTCCCTATATAAAGCCCTCCATTCTTCCTTATTTTCACACAACACAACCCTCTCTTCTTTTCTTGGCCCTCAATGGAAGATTGACTCCAAGGGCAAGCCGGTTCAACTAAGAAGATTGGACCTCAAGCCTGTGGCTAGAGGATGGTTGGAGTTCATTCAATACTCGATCAATCCCACTAGCAACCGATCTGAAGTTACTATGGATCGGGCCATCATGATTCATAGCATCATGATTGGAGAGGAAATAGAAGTTCATGAAGTCATCTCTAATGAACTCTACAAAATAGCCGAAAAGTCATCCCCCATGGCAAGGCTAGCTTTTCCTCATCTTATCTGCCATCTATGTTACTCAACTGGAGCTTTTATAGAAGGAGACATTCCTATTAAGGAAGAAAAGCTCATCACTAAGAAAAAGATGGAGCAAGCAAGAGAGCCCATTCATGGAGCTCAAGAGGCGCAAGAAGCTCATCACCATGAGATCCCGGAGATACCTCAAATGCAATTTCCTCCACAAAACTATTGGGAGCAAATCAACACCACCCTAGGAGAATTAAGTGCCAACATGGGACAATTAAGGGTAGAACATCAAGAGCACTCCATCATGCTCCATGAAATAAGAAAAGATCAAAAAGCAATGAGGGAGGAGAAACAAAGACAAGGAAGAGACATAGAAGAGCT
>NC_029786.2:63984396-64008507 GCF_000816755.2 Arachis ipaensis
TTTTCTGTGATTTCAGGTATTTTCTGGCTGAAATTGAGGGACTTGAGCAAAAATCAGATTCAGAGGTGAAGAAGGACTGCTAATGCTGTTGGATTCTGACCTCCCTGCACTCAAAGTGGATTTTCTGGAGCTACAGAACTCAAAATGGCGCGCTTCCAATTGCGTTGGAAAGTAGACATCCAGAGCTTTCCAGCAATATATAATAGTCCATACTTTGGCCAAGAATAGACGACGCAAACTGGCGTTCTCTCTGCCTAATTCTGGCGTCCAGCTCCAGAAAAGGATCCAAAACCAGATTTGAACGCCCAAACTGGCACAAATGCTGGCGTTCAAGGATTCAATGATTGGATGACTGTGACGAGCTTCAAACTCGCGATTGCCGGGCGTAGTGACAGACGCAAAAGGATAGTAAATCCTATTCCAGCATGATCGAGAACCGACAGATGAATAGCCGTGCCGTGACAGGGTGCATTGACCATTTTCACTGAGAGGATAGGATGAAGCCATTGACAAAGGTGATGCCTCCAGACGATTAGCCGTGCCGTGACAGGGCATTTGGATCATTTTCCCGAGAGAAGACCGAAAGTAGCCATTGACAGTGATGATGTATCACATAAAGCCAGCCATGGAAAGGAGTAAGACTGATTGGATGAAAATAGCAGGAAAGCAGAGGTTCAGAGGAACGAAAGCATCTCTATTCGTTTATCTGAAATTCTCACCAATGAATTACATAAGTATTTCTATCCTTTATTATTTATCTTTTAATTATCTAATCCAATCACATTTAACCCTACCTGACTGAGATTTGCAAGGTGACCATAGCTTGCTTCATACCAACAATCTCCGTGGGATTCGACCCTTACACACGTAAGGTATTACTTGGATGACCCAGTGCACTTGCTGGTTAGTTGTGCGAAGTTGTGAACCATGGTATTGGCATCATGTTTTTTTGGCGCCATTACCAGGGAAAGAAAGAGCGATGAATTTTACATAATTAAAGTGTAATCACAATTTCTGCGCACCAGGCACGCGGTCGCGTGATGGGGCTGTTGCTTCCAGCATCATTCCAGCCCAGCTCCATCATAACTTGCTGCCATCCATCTCTTTTACATCGATTTTTTTGGGGCACGCGTTCGCGTGGGTGACGCGAACGCGTGGGAGGCTATTTTCCAAAATGACACGGCCGCGTCAGCGACGCGGTCGCGTGGGCATGTTTGTGCCTAAGGCACGCTTCCAGCCACGCTTTCGCGTGACTTTCTGTTCAATTCTCTTTTCTTCTTAATATACCTATGACGCGGACGCGTCAGCGACCCTTACGCATCGCGTGAGTTTTTTTTTTGATGTAGAATGCGAATGCAAATGCGAATGCAGGCTATATGCAGAAATTATAAGAAGAGTCATTAACAAAAACAAAAATAGAATAAGGTAAAATAAAACTAAGACTGAAACAGAATGATCATACCATGGTGGGTTGTCTCCCACCTAGCACTTTGCTTTTACGTCCTTAAGTTGGACGCTCTTTAGGCTCATTCTGCCTCTGTTGGTGGGTCTTCCAAGAGGAAGACCTCTAGTTCCTTGTGATCCTTCATCTTCTCACCATGATAAAGCTTTAGACGATGTCCATTAACCTTTAGAAATTTGGAGCTAGAAGGATGACGCAGGTGAAGCAATTACAAAAGGATCCTTACCTTCGCGCTGAGCCAGCGCCGCTCCTACTGCATGGTTGGAAGCATCACACATAATTTTAAATGGCTAGCTCCAGTCTGGTTCTCTCACAATTGGAGCTTAAGTCAGGGCGATCTTCAGCTTGTCAAACGCTTGCATGCAATCCTCACTAAACTCGAACTCTATATCTTTCTGCAACAATCTGGATAAAGGCAATGCTACCTTACTAAAGTCCTTAATGAATCTCCTGTAATAACCTGCATGGCCAAGGAACGAACGGACTTCCCTCACGGAGGAGGGGTAAGGTAAACTAGAAATAACATCCACCTTTGCTAGATCTACAAAAATGCCAGTATTAGACACAACATGTCCTAGTACAATTCCTTGTTTTACCATAAAGTGACATTTTTCAAAATTTAATACAAGGTTTGAACTAACACATCTGTCTAACACTCTAGATAAACTATCCAAGCAAAGGCTAAATGAATCACCATATACGCTAAAATCATCCATAAAAACCTCCATACAGTTCTCAATGAGATCAGAGAAAAGACTCATCAAGCACCTTTGGAAAGTAGCTGGTGCATTGCATAAGCCAAAGGGCATTCTCTTATAAGCATACGTTCCAAAAGGACATGTAAAAGTAGTCTTTTCCTAATCTTCAGGAGCTATATGAATTTAAAAGTAGCCTGTATAACCATCTAAAAAGCAGTAATAGGATTTACCTGACAAGCGATCAAGCATCTGATCAATGAATGGCAAAGGGTAATGATCCTTGCGAGTGGCTTGTTTAAGACACCTATAATCAATGCAAACTCTCCATGAGTTCTGCACTCTAGTTGTCAGGAGTTCTCCATGCTCATTTCTTACTGTTATGACTCCAGACTTTTTGGGCACCACTTGTACTGGACTGACCCATTCACTGTCTGAGATGGGGTAAATGATATCTGCTTCAAGTAGTCTGGTTACTTCTTTCTTGACAACTTCTAAGATGGTGGGATTCAATATTCTTTGAGGCTGACGGACAGGCTTTGCTCCATCTTCTAAGAATATTCTATGCTCACAAATTTGAGGGCTGATGCCTACTATATCCACCAAGCTCCATCCAATTGCTTTCTTATGTTTTCTCAGCACACTGAGCAGTTACTCTTCTTGTTGAGAGGTGAGTTCCTGTGCAATGATAACTGGGAACTTCTGCTTATCCTCAAGGTAAGCATACTTGAGGTGTGGAGGGAGGGTCTTTAATTCTAATTTCTGCTCATAGCTAGGCTCTGGATCATCCAGGGCTGGTGATAATGGCAAAGGGTTCTCATTGTTTTCAGAAAGTGTCTCCACACTTGGACCTTGCTCCATGTACTTCTCTTCCATTTATTCTTGGTGAACCTCAGCTACAGTTTCATCAATGATGTCGCATTGGAAGATAGAATGATCTTCCAGAGGATGCTTTATAGCTTCATTTAAACTAAATTTCACAGTTCTGCCATCTATTTCAAAGGAGTAAGTTCCTGAAAATGCATCCAGCTTGAACTTCGAAGTTTTCAGGAATGGTCTTCCAAGCAGGATTGATGATGGTCTTCCTGAGTCATTAGGGGCATTTCCAGGATATAGAAGTTAATAGGAAATGTGAGCCCCTTAATGCTCACTAATACATCTTCAACAATTCCAACTACTGTAATAATACTTTTATCTGCTAACACAAAACGAGCTGCCGACCTTTTTAAGGGAGGGAGCCTCAAGGTATCATATATAGATAATGGCATTATACTAACACACGCTCCTTGATGTTGAAAATTGTCGTCGGTCTAGATTTTCTTCATAAAGAAAGGAATCACTTTGTTGTAAGCATAGCTCCAAAATAACAAACAACTCTCACATCAAATTAAAATATGGTTTTGTCACAAGTACAAACCCCAAATGAAAACCGAAGTATTTAGACTCTGGGTCGTCTCACGAGGAATTGCAATGAAGTGTATAATTATTGGCTAAGAAGGATGTAAGGGGGGGTTTTGGTTGATAAAAGGGCAAGAAATTAAATGACAAGGAAAGTAAATCAAGCAAGTAATTAAAGAAAGCAATTAATAAAGAGAGACATTCATGGCAAGGTTGAGATCATAAGCTTTCTATCCTAGTCATACAATGATTAATTCATCTTATTTAGTCAACTCCAACAAATGGAAGAAAGTATCATGTTATCTTCACATAGGGAGAATGTCAAACAAGACTAATCAATAATATCACAATGATAAACACGAATTTATCTCATTTCGTCATCTCCAACATTGGAAGAAGATATAGGTTATCTTCCATGAGAGAAAGTCAAACAAGACTAGTTAATCTCAAATCAAAAGTCCTAATCAACTCACTAATTGAATTAGCAAAAGATTAGCGTCATTAAAAATGATATTAACTAACAACTCTATATCACCAACATAAGTTGGGTTTTCATGACTCAAGATTGCCTAATTACTCTTTCCAAGCCAAGAATGCTCAAAATCTACTCTAAAATCCAACCAAGCATTTTGTCAAACACTTGGAAGGCATAAAAGGAAAGCATAATAAATGACAAGAAATAGTAAAATCTACCAACTACAAATTGCAAGAAAGTAAATCAACAACTCAAATCAACAATTATAAGACATCAACATTAAATTTCATTAAATGTAAACAAGATCCAACATGAGTGTTCATAAACATAAAGAGACATAAAAGTAAAATTGACAAGAGAACTAAGTAGAATAGAGTAGTAGAAACAAAAAATTGTAAAAGAAACAAGATGAGAACAATAATCAAAACCTAGATCTAAGATGGATTAGCCTAACCTAATTCTAGAGAGAAGAGGGAGCTTCTCTCTCTAGAAACTAACCTACATGATGCTAATGCTACAAACAATTGCTCTCCCCTTGCCCAAGCTTGAATTCTGCATGAAATAGTATCAGAAATGAGTTGGGTTGGGCCCAAAGTGCTTTAGAAATTGCTGGGGGCGATTTCACTTTAGTGGGCCACGAGCAGCATCGGCGCGCACGCGTACATGGTGCGTGCGCGCCCCTAAACGCGAAGTAACATATGGCAAATTTTATATTATTACGAAGCCCGGATGTTAGCTTTCCAACGCAACTAGAACCGCCTCATTTGGACCTTTGTAGCTCAAGTTATTGTCGTTTGAGTGCGAAGAGGTCAGGCTTGACAGCTTTACGGTTCCTTCATTTCTTCATGAGTTCTCCCACTTTGCATGCTTTTCTCCTCACTTCTTCCATCCAATACTTGCCTTATGAACCTGAAATTACTCAACAAACATATCAAGGCATCGAATGGAATTAAAGTGAATTAAAATACTAATTTTAGGGCCTAAAAAGAATGTTTTCACATTTAAGCACAAATCAAGGGAGAATTGTAAAACCATGCTATTTCATTGAATAAATGTGGGAAAAGGTGATAAAATCCCCCAAAATAAGTACAAGATAAACCACAAAATTGGGGTTTATCAAATCTCCCCACACTTAAACTAAGCATGTCCTCATGCTAAGAATAGAGAAGGACAAGAAAAGGGTATGAACATTTATTCAATGCAAATAAACTATATAAACCTATCTACATGCATGCAACTAAATGCAAAATGATTCTACCTACTTGGTTAAAAGAAAATCAATCTCCAAGAACATATATAAGCAAGTAGGGCAGAGGTGATATGACGACTCACAAACTCTACCAATTCAAATATCAAAATGAAGTTCAAATAGACTTGCAAGAAGAATGCTCATGAAAGCCGGGAACAAGGAATTGAGCATCGAACCCTCACCGGAAGTGTATCTGCTCTAGTTGCTCTAGTGTATAGGGTCGATCACTCAATTCTCTTCTAATCATGCTTTCCATGATTTGTTTTTCATCTAACAATCAACAATTATTCAATGCATGCATACATTCATCATGAGGACTTATTGATAGGTCGTAATGGGGCTAGGGTCAAGGTAGTATGCATATGGTCAAGTGAGCTTGAAATTTGTATCTTTGATTAGCCTAAGCTCTCACCAAACACATATAACAACCTATATAATTCTAATGCAATACCTAGCTACCCATGATTCCCACTTTTTCACATACTCATGCATTCTCTTCAATTCACATTCCGTATACATTGATTTTTATTGAACTTTACTTTGGGGCATTTTTGTCCCCTTTTTATTTCTTTTTCTCTTTTTTCTTTTTCTATATTTTTTTCTTTATATATATATATATATATATTTTTTTTTTCTTTATTTTGTAAATTTTTTTTCTTTTTGTAATAAATCATATACAAGAGTATCAATGCATATGGTTTTACATATAGTGCATGAATATGTACCCAATTCCCAATATTTTTAACAAAAATAAAAATTACACTTTTACCTCAACCAATGTCCCAAGTTTCCCATACCCAAATGATACACACCCTCACTAGCCTAAGCTAATCAAAGATCCAAATTAAGGACATTTATTATTTCTCGCTTAAGGGTAGTGATGTGCTAAAATTAAGAACGAAAGGGATTAAATAGGCTCAAATTGGCTAACAATGGTTGATGAAAGGTAGGCTATTTGGGTAAGTGAGCTAAATAAAATGATGGCCTCAATCATATAAATGCATGTATACATGGAATAATGGACATAAAGAATCAAACAAATCAAAGATTACAATCATAGAAAGAGAATAATGCACACAAGAATGAAAATAAGTGGTTATAAGATGTAACCACACAATTAGGCTCAAAACTCACATGCTTGTGTTCTTAGCTCAAAAACCATGTTCCAAAATAAATTCTTCAAGAAAGTTCAACAAATTTTTTTTAAATTGGTAGGGTGCCCTAAAAACAGTTTCTCTTTGAAAAGAAATCATCACCCTAACCAAGTAGTCCTAACATAAAAAGAAATGGTGAAATATGTACAAATTCTAATTGACATGCAACCTATCATGCAATGGAATAACTAATCTAACAAAGACAAAAATTAAAAATTGGTGTTGAAAAAAGAAGTTGTTACCCATGGAGATCGGTCGGACGACCTCCCCACACTTAGAAATTTGCACCGTCCTCGGTGCATGCAAAGAAGAACAATGTGGATGGGTTGCTACAATTGATGAGCTCCTTCAAAAGGTTGTGCGGGTGGACTTATTTGTTGCCCCATTTAGAGGCTTTCTCATTCCTTTCCTTCTTGGTGGCCAATCTAAAAGGAAAGAGAAAGAAGGAATTTAAGCCTACAACAAAGATATGAAAGTAATTAGAACATAGGCGGGGCTAATGCCAAATAAAAGTATGGTTCTCACCACATGTTAGCTACGCATGTGAGTGAGAAAATAATGTAAGCTAAGGCATATTAACTAACACTTGATGCAATAGTAAGGTCTAAGCATGAAGAGCACTCAAAAGCATCAAGTTCAACTAGGAAGAGTGGGTCATGAAAGACATGTAAGCTCATATCAATGCATAAAGAATATAAAAGTCATACAAGATTAAGCATTGATTTAAAAGTTTCATCACCCAACAATATCAAACAAGTCAATAGGCACCAAGATTAACCAAGAAATTCTCAACAATTGAGTAAGAGCATTCAACACCATTATTAAAATAAGAAACTCGAAAAAAAATAAAGTAAAAATAGACTATAAAAACAAAATGAAAATGCAAAGAATAAAAGTATGCGAATGCAATGGAGAAAAGAAAATGGAGGATGAGAAAGAAAACTCTTTTTTTTTACCGGTGCGGACGCGTCATGCACGCTTCCGCGCCGATGCGCAGTTTGGCCAAAGGATGCGTACGCGCCAGGTGCGTGCACGCGTGGGTTATAGGCATAGAATAGGCACAAACTGGGCATCACTCTCTGGAACATGTACCAGGAGGGCAGGTGGCACTATCGGCGCGCACGCGCACAGTGTGCGTACGCGCGCATTGCACAATTAGCTTCAAGGACGCGTACGCACCAGGTGTGCGCACGCGCGGATGGTTTGTGCTTCAAGCATGGTGCTAGCGCAGTGTAGGCGCAACTCTCGGGTCAATGTATGGAGGGGTGGGATTTTTCAATCCACGCGTCCACGCACATGGCGCACCCGCGTGGATGGTCGAAAATGCTTGAGGCGCGCGTACGCGCCAGGTGCGCGCATGCGTGGGTTGGTGCTCTGTTTTTTCAAAATTTTTCCAAGTTCTTGCACCAAACCAAGCATTCCAAACCTCCAACACAGCTACCCAAACACCATAAAACCTTATTTAACATATTACACTACCAAATAGACTCAACAAACTACTCTAAATATGAATTTAAACTAATTCTACCAATATTTACAAAAGAAAAAATGAAAAGATATTACCATGGTGAGGTGTCTCCCACCTAGCACTTTTTGTTTATTGTCCTTAAGTTGGACTTATGGGGAGCTCCTCTTAAGGTGGCTTGTGCTTGTAACCATCTTGGAACATCCACCAATGCTTGAATCTCCAATAAGCTCCGTTCTTCAATGTTAATATCTTCAAGCTTTGATGGAGTTCTTCACAAACCATGAGCTTTCAAAGTTGATTTTCCTTGTGCGATCCGGGATCCCACACTTTGTTTTGACTCCCATCTTCAAATTGATCATCATGATTCCAATTGGGTGGCATGACCTTAGAATTCTCAATTAAACATCCAAACATTCTCCTAGACCCATGCAATTTGGTTCTACACCAACCATTGCTATTCAACTTTGAGCATGCAACCATCATAAACTTAGAATGATGTTTCCAACCACTACACAACTCTCTCCTACTCTTAATTCCACAAAGAGCTCTAAGTTGACCATCATTTTCAATCAAACCATATTCAAGTGAGAAAGTGAAGCTTAGGGATAGAAATTTTACCCACTTGAATGTTGTGTTGGATGATGGTGACTTAGGAAGGGGTGGTCCCAATGATCTTGCAAGCTCCACTCCCTTGTACTCTTCCTTGATTACCTCCACCTCTTTACAACTTTCCTCAACTTTAACCTCTTCCTCTTGGTGGCTCTCTTCCAATTCAATCTCTTCTTCATTGCTCACCAAGGGCATGAGAGGTTGTTCATATTTTTCTTTGACCTCAATTTCAAGCCCAATGGAAGAGGATTCAATTGTAGATAAGAACTCCTTAATGATTGAATCCATCTCTTGGTCAACCTCTTCAAAGTCTCCACCCATGATATGTCTTGGAGGTTGTACACCCTTCTCAACAACAATGTCAAGCTTCTTGGAAGAGGGCTCTATGACTTCACATTCCCATGGACTTTCAACATCTCCTAAGACTTCAACCACTTCTTCCGGCTCAATTACCTTAATTTCCTCCCCTTGTGACAATCCTTGTTTCAACCCTTCTTCTATGCCTTGAAGCTCTAAACTTACTCCCTCACTATGCTCCTTGATTGCTTCTCTACATTCAACAATGGGAGTTCCTTGATCACATAGGCTTAGGCAGGAGGAGACCATATTACGAACGGCTTCCGCTATGGTAGCTATCTTGGCTTCTAACTCCTTGAACTCCTTTTGATTCTCTTCTTGCCTTTGAATATATGAACTAACACATTCTTGAAGAGAATCATCCATTGGAGGTGGTGTGGAAAAAGAAGGTTCATTGTTTAGGAAGGAGGTTTCATAATTGGAAGTTAGTTCATCTTGGAAAGGGTATGGAGATGGCGTATATTAAGGTGGTTCTTGAGAGCAATTGTGTTGGAATGGTGGTGGTTCCATGTATGGTTCATATGGTTCATAAGGTGGTTGGTATGGTGGATAAGGATTAGGGTCATAATGAGATGTTTGGTGGTAGGGGGCTTGTGAGTAAGGTGGTTCAAAGTCATGTTGAGGAGGTGGTTTATAGGCATGTGGTGGTGGTTGTTGACAATTATAATAAGGGTCAGCACATCCATTAAATTGATATACATTAGGATTAAGATTATACCCATAAGAATCCGGAGGTTGTTGTTGCCAAGAAGGGTGATCAATCCTTTGAGGCTCCTCCCACCTTTGATTGTTCCATCCTTGATGCACATCCTCATTGTAGCTCCCATTTCCTACAACATAATTGTAACCAAACTCATAGCCAAAGTGAGGATAAGAATTCATAATAGCAAATAAAAACAAAAACTAACAAAATTAAGCAACAAAGTCCTAAGCCTAACAAAAACTAACAAATAAGCAAAAGGCAAACATATTCACAATATTCACAATAGCCAATAATATAACACCATTGCAACTCCCCGGCAACGGCGCCATTAATTTGATGTTGAAAATTGTTGTCGGTCTAGATTTTCTTCCTAAAGAAAGGAATCACTTCGTTGTAAGCATAGCTCCAAACCAACAAACAACTCTCACATCAAATTAAAATATGGTTTTGTCACAAGTACAAACCCCAAATGAAAATTAACAGAAGTATTTAGACTCCGGGTCGTCTCACGAGGAATTGCAATTAAGTGTATGATTATTGGCTATGAAGGATGTAAGGGGGGGTTTTGGTTGATAAGAGGGCAAGAAATTAAATGACAAGGAAAGTAAATCAAGCAAGTAACTAAAGAAAGCAATTAATAAAGACAGACATTCATGGCAAGGTTGAGATCATAAGCTTTCTATCCTAGTCATATAATGATTAATTCATCTTATTTAGTCAACTCCAACAAATGGAAGAAAGTATCATGTTATCTTCACATAGGAGAATGTCAAACAAGACTAATAATCAATCATATCACAATGATAAACAAGAATTTATCTCATTTCGTCATCTCCAATATTGGAAGAAGATATAAGTTATCTTCCATGAGAGAAAGTCAAACAAGACTAGTTAATCTCAAATCAAAAGTCCTAATCAACTCACTAATTGAATTAGCAAAAGATTAGCATCATTGAAAATGATATTAACTAACAACTCTAGATCACCAACATAAGTTGGGTTTTCATGACTCAAGATTGCCTAATTACTCTTTCCAAGCCAAGAATGCTCAAAATCTACTCTAAAATCCAACCAAGCATTTTGTCAAACACTTGGAAGGCATAAAAGGAAAGCATAATAAATGACAAGAAATAGTAAAATCTACCAACTACAAATTGCAAGAAAGTAAATCAACAACTCAAATCAATAATTATAAGACATCAACATTAAATTTCATTAAATGTAAACAAGATCCAACATGAGTGTTCATAAACATAAAGAGACATAAAAGTAAAATTGACAAGAGAACTAAGAAGAATAGAGTAGTAGAAACAAAAAATTGTAAAAGAAACAAGATGAGAACAATAATCA
The DNA here is from genome assembly GCF_000816755.2 of Arachis ipaensis. Classification (NCBI taxonomy): domain Eukaryota; kingdom Viridiplantae; phylum Streptophyta; class Magnoliopsida; order Fabales; family Fabaceae; genus Arachis; species Arachis ipaensis. Next base: position 63,995,317 of record NC_029786.2, read on the forward strand.
AAACCTAGATCTAAGATGGATTAACCTAACCTAATTCTAGAGAGAAGAGGGAGCTTCTCTCTCTAGAAACTAACCTACATGATGCTAATGCTACAAACAATTGCTCCCTCCTTGCCCAAGCTTGAATTCTGCATGAAATAGCATAAAAAATGAGTTGGGTTGGGCCCAAAGTGCTTTAGAAATCGCTGGGGGCGATTTCACTTTAGTGGGCCACGAGTAGCATCGGCGCGCACGTGTACATGGCACGTGCGCGTCCCTAAACGTGAAGCAACATATGGCAAATTTTATATTATTTTGAAGCCCCAGATGTTAGCTTTCCAACGTAACTAAAACCGCCTCATTTGGACTTCTGTAGCTCAAGTTATGGTCGTTTGAGTGCAAAGAGGTCAGGCTTGACAGCTTTACGGTTCTTTCATTTCTTCATGAATTCTCCCACTTTGTATGCTTTTCTCCTCACTTCTTCCATCCAATACTTGCCTTATGAACCTGAAATTACTCAACAAACATATCAAGGCATCGAATGGAATTAAAGTGAATTAAAATACCAATTTTAGGGCCTAAAAATCATGTTTTCACATTTAAGCACAAATCAAGGGAGAATTGTAAAACCATGCTATTTCATTGAATAAATGTGGGAAAAGGTGATAAAATCCCCCAAAATAAGCACAAGATAAACCACAAAATTGGGGTTTATCACTCCTAAATCACATATGCAATCAGAAAATATTACACCTCTAATGGTACAGTTAACCATACATGGACCCGGATCACTACATTTTTCAGGTATACCTCCCATTAAAGCAGATATAGAGCTACCTAAAGGAATAGTTTCTAACTCATTAATTTTATCTTTATGTATGCACAAATATTTTAGAAACTTTGCATATTTAGGTACCTGCTGAATAACATCAAAAAGGGAAACAATTACGTCAACCTTTTTGAATATTTCTACCATTTTGGGGTCAAGTTCCATCTGCTTTCTAGGCTTCCTGGCAAGTTGTGGGAATGGAATAGGAAGGGCGTTACTTGCAGCTTCTGCATCCTTTGGTGTTTTATTCTGTGGTTGAGCTGCTTCTTCTTCAACTATGTTTTCTACGTCCTCTTCCTCTTCAGCATCTTCCACTTCCACTACATCCTCAGCTGGGATGTGTTCTGGTGAGCTTGGCTCCTCCTGGTTCCTCTCTTGTAGTGTGGTTCTGGACCTCAAAGTGATGGCATTGATGCCACCTTTGGGATTAGGTAAGGGTTGAGAAGGAATTCCACTAGAACTTGAAGGTTGATTGGTGGAATTAGGTGATGAATCTAACCGGGAGACGAGAGCTTGTAAAGTAATAGTCAGACCATTTAAAGTAGAGTTCAGCTGTGTCTGCATGTCTTGTTGTCCTTGTGCAAGAGAACGGAGCATCTCGTCAATTAATGAGGAATTAGAATAAGTGATTTGAGGAACCTGTTGTTGGTTGTGCTGGAATCCTTGAGATTATCTTAGGTGAGGTGCTCTGTAAGGCTGGTTCTGATTCTGCTATCTGTTGTTGTTATTCCACCTCTGGTTTCCATTGTTATCTCTGCCTCCTCTGTTATAGTTGTCCCTCCAACTATGGCTAGAATTATCTCTCCAACCTTGAATGGAGTTATCCTGCAATCCATGGTTATAGTTGCCACCTTGGTTGTAGTTGCCACCTTGTTGATTGTATCCTTGATTCGGGCGGTCATAGAAGTTATGAGTGGCTGCCACAGTGTTGTCTTCCTGTTGGAGCTGTGGACATTCATCTTTTTGTGGAACCAACTGTTGGCTTTGTTGTGGTGAGGGAGGCTGAGCTTGTTGTGCTTGTTGTTGATTTAAGTGCATCTGCTTCAGTAGGTTGGTCATTTCACATATACTCTGGGTAAGAGCAGTAGTTTCAACGCTAGAGGAAACCTCTGCAATAGCTTTTGAGTGGCTACGCCTCTGCCTGTGATTCTTGGTGGACTCAGCTAAGTCACTGATCAGTTGCCATGCTTCATCTGCGGTCCTGTACTTTTTCAAAGACCCATTACTAGCACCATCCAGTGTGGTCTTATCCTGGGGTTCATGCCTTGAGTGAAGTAGCTGATCAACACTAGTCTGTCAATCATGTGATGGGGACATGCGTCTAGAAGGTTCTTAAAATGCTCCCAGTATTCATAGAGAGTCTCCGAGTCTCCTTGAACAATGCAGAAGATCGCTTTTCTCAGTCTATCTGTGACTTCAGTTGGAAAGTATTTTTCCAAAAATTCTCTCCTGAGTGTATCCCAGTTGGTAACAGTCGCTTCAGGTTGGGAGTAGTACCACTCCCTTGCCTTTCCCTCAAGAGAAAATGGGAAGGCAATTAATAAAATAGAAGTTTCATCTGCACCATTACGCCTAACAGTAGAACAGGCTGTCTGGAAATCCCTAAGGTGCTTAATAGGCTCTTGAGCAAGTAAGCCATGAAACTTGGGCATCAAGTTGATTAGTGCAGTCTTCAATTCAAAATCTGCAGCCAGATTTGGATGATGCACTTGATAAGGTTGCATTGTAAAATCTGGGGCTCCAGCTTCCTGGAGAGTAATTCTCCTAGGTTCTGCCATGTTACCTGCACATGAATCAACTGGATCAGTAGTAAAGGAGCTTGTCTCGCTCTCAGATGGCGGTTCAGATTCGCCCTCAGATGAGACTGGTGAATCGATAACAATCACTTCACCACCCTCAGAGGCTAACCGACATCGAGCTCCCCTAATACGTGAAAGAGTTCTTTCAATTTCAGGATCAAAAGCGGCTAAGCTCGGATCAGGCAGTGAATGCGTCATTCAATGAGAAAGACATACAGCTCATGGTAACAGAAATAAAAATAAAATATGCAAATAAAAATATAAATATGTACACTAATTAATAATCTAGCACGCTATTGCAACTCCCCGGCAACGGCGCCAAAAATTGATGGGGGCGGAAATTAACCAGTTAAGAAATTAATAAACAAGATGCGTTGCAAGTACAGTTCTCAACCAGCTAAGATCCGCCTTCTCAATTTAAAAAGGGTTGTCATAAATTTTAGAAATAAAAATACTGAGAGTATGAGTCCCAGGTCGTCTCCCAACGAGTTGCAGGAAGGCGTGCTAATTTATTAATCAGAAATTTTCCAGAAGGTTTGAGTTGGATAATGAGTAATTAAAATAATTGTAAATTAAAGCAATAAAACTAAGAATTATTATTAATATTAAAAGGCCTTGACTGGAGGAATGATTAATTGAAAGTTCTATCCTTGTTGGAATCTTCTTAAGTGTAGTGTAAAGAGGTTGTTGTTTTCACTTAGTTAACCCTTACTAAATAAAGGAAAGTTAAGTGATTGAGCTAACTCTTACCCGCAAATCCTAGTCCTCTCCCTTGGGAAGGTCTAGCATTAGTAGGTACAGAATTAGCCAACAACGTCCAATTTAACTAAGCACTTGAGCATTCCAACTCAAGTGTCTCCTCTTAATCAACCCCCATGTCAAGTAGAAAATCTACTCCATTGACATGGAATTAATACTCATAAAAATATAAGAAGACATAATTAAATGAAATAAAATAGAGATTTAAAATTAATTAAAAATAAAAGTAACTCTATATATTAATAAATCCAAAATGCAACATACTTATTTGAATAGGGTCAATGAGCAACTAATAAGAGTAAAGGAATATGGAAACAAACTAATGTGATGTCTTCACGGAGGTAATGACTCTTCAGCATCCAAAATCCAAAGCGAAAGCATAAACTATCAATGTAAAGCTAATTTAGATTCAGATCTAAAACTAAAAGTAATCCTAATATCAATGTATCTGAATGTGTGTGGATGCGTCTTGAGTCTCTGCATGTTCCCTAACTTTAGTTTGTGTTTCTGGGCCGAAAACTGGGTCCAAACGCGGCCCGAAATCGCCCCCAGCGTATTCTATTATTTCTACAGATCGCGCAGGTCACGCGTACGCGTCGTCCATGCGTTCGCGCCATTCAGCAATTTTTCTTTTCACGCGTTCGCGTCGTCCACGCATTCGCGTCATTCGTGCAGACTCCAATCCACGCGTTTGCGTTAGGCACGCTTTCGCGTCGCTGCGATTTCTTCATTTCGCGCGCTCGCGTGAGCCATGCGGTCGCGTCAGTGTTCGCTGGTCATCTCCTTGGTTTCTTGTGTTCCTTCCAATTTTGCAAGCTTCCTCTCTATTCTCCGAGCCATTCCTGCCCTATGAAGCCTAAAACACTTAACGCACGGATCACGGCATCGAATGGGATAAAGGAGAGTTAAAATGTACTAATTAAAGGTTTCTAGGAAGCAACTTTTCAACCATAAACAATACTAGGAAGGAATTATAAAATTCATGCAATCTATATGAATAAGTAGGTAAAGACTTGATAAAACCACTCAATTAAACACAATATAAATCATAAAATAATGGTTTATCAATGACCCTTTATTCTACATGAGTTCTTTACGAGTCCTGACCCGGATAGTATTGAGCTACATCTTGAGAGTACATCACAGGTTCTAACAAGTTACTTGGGCTAATTGGGATATATGACATGAAATCTCGTTAGTCATGGTAACTGAGGTTCCTGTGGCTCTAGGGCTAGAACCATAGAGCATCATTCTCCGATCCAGAAGATTCGACCTTGTTTGTGGCATTTTGAGTAGGATCAATAGAGATTGAATTGCGTGAGCTTCACCCTCGTCCAGATTGAATGATCAGCGTCCTGGTATTTGGTTTGGACCATGGGGATTAATGACCACGACCCATGGCTTAATCACTTACAACCTTGCCATTGAATGAATCACTCATCGTTAAAGTAGTCAGTAAGAAGTATTAATCCGGAAGAACAAGCATCTCCAAGGCCTTAACTGATTTCTCACTATTGTTTCTACTTTAATTCATTATTGATTTCTTTATTATTCTATTCTGTGAGCCTACAACAATAATCAACTTTCTATTCGCCTGGCTAAGATCTGCAGGATAGCCACAGCTTGCTCAATCTGACAATCCTCGTGGGATTTGACCCTTACTCACCGGAGGTATTACTTGGACGACCCGGTGCACTTGCCGGTTGGTGTGCGAAATCGTGATCATTCTATTCCTTGGTAACGGCGCTAAAAACTCAATACACACGTTCATGATCTTATATCTGTTTCACAACTTCGTACAACTAACCAGCAAGTGCACTGGGTCATCCAAGTAATCAACCTTACGTGAGTAAGGGTCGATCCCACGGAGATTGTCGGCTTGAAGCAAGCTATGGTCACCTTGTAAATCTCAGTCAGGTGGATTAAATTGTATTAAGAAATTATAGTAGATGAAAATTAAATAAAATATAAAATAGGATAGTGGTACTTATGTAATTCATTGGTGAGAATTTCAGATAAGCGTATAGAGATGCTTTCGTTCCTCTGATCTCTGCTTTCCTGCTGTCTTCATCCAATCAATCCTACTCCTTTCCATGGCAAGCTCTATGTAGGGCATCACCGTTGTCAATGGCTACATCCCATCCTCTCAGTGAAAAAGGTCCAAATGCTCTGTCATGGCACGACTAATCATCTGTCGGTTCTCGATCATACTGGAATAGAATCCATTGATCCTTTTGCGTTTGTCACTACGCCCAGCACTCGCGAGTTTGAAGCTCGTCAGAGCCATCCCTTCCCAGATCCTACTCGGAATACCACAGACAAAGTTTAGACTTTCCGGATCTCAGGAATGGCCATCCATGGGTTCTAACTTATACCACGAAGACACTTATAACTCGGACTCGGTCCCCTGTATTAGATATCCAAGAGATATTCATTCAATCTAAGGTAGAACGGAAGTGGTTGTCAGGCACGCGTTCATAAGTTGCGAATGATGATGACTTTCACGATCATCACATCCATCATATTAAAGTACGAATGAATATCTTAGAAGCGGAATAAGTTGAATTGAATAGAAAAACAGTAGTACTTTGCATTAATCTTTGAGGAACAGCAGAGCTCCACACCTTAATCTATGGTGTGTAGAAACTCTACCGTTGGAAAATACATAAGTGAAAGGTTCAGGCATGGCCGAATGGCCAGCCCCCATGATCTAAGAACTAAACATCCCAAGATGTCTAATACAATAGCAAAAAGTCCTATTTATACTAAACTAGTTACTAGGGTTTACAGAATTGAGTAAATGATGTAGAAATTCACTTCTGGGGCCCACTTGGTGTGTGCTTGGGCTGAGCATTGAGCTTTACACATGTAGAGGCTTCTCTTGGAGTTGAACACCAGTTTGTAGCCTGTTTCTGGCGTTGAACTCCACTTTGCAACCTGTTTCTGGCGTTTGACTCCAGAATACAGCATGGAACTGGCGTTGAACGCCAGTTTACGTCATCAATCCGTATTCAAAGTATGGACTATTATATATTGCTGGAAAGCTCTGGATGTCTACTTTCCAACGCAATTGAAAGCGCGCCATTTGGAGTTCTATAGCTCCAGAAAATCGACTTTGAGTGCAGGGAGGTCAGAATCCAACAGCATTTACAGTCCTTCTTCAACCTCTGAATCTGATTTTTGCTCAGGTCCCTCAATTTCAGCCAGAAAATACATGAAATCACAGAAAAACACACAAACTCATAGTAAAGTCCAGAAATGTGAATTTTAATTAAAAACTAAGAAAAATATAATGAAAACTAATTAAATCATACTAAAAACATACTAAAAACAATGCCAAAAAGCGTATAAATTATCCGCTCATCACAACACCAAACTTAAATTGTTGCTTGTCCCAAAGTAACTGAAAATCAAATAGGATAAAAAGAAGAGAATATACTCTAAATTCCAAAATATCAATGAAACTTAGCTCCGATCAGATGAGCGGGACTTGTAGCTTTTTGCCTCTTGAATAGTTTTGGCATCTCGCTTTATCCATTGAAGTTCAGAATGATTAGCATCTATAGGAAATTAGAATTCAGATAGTGTTATTGATTCTCCTAGTTCAGTATGTTGATTCTTGAACACATCTACTTTGTAAGTCTTGGCCATGGCCCTAAGTACTTTGTTTTCCAGTATTACCACCGGATACATAAATGCCACAGACACATAACTGGGTGAACCTTTTCAGATTGTGACTCAGCTTTGCTAAAGTCCCCAATTAGAGGTGTCCAGGGTTCTTAAGCACACTCTTCTTTTGCTTTGGACCTTGACTTTAACCGCTCAGTCTCAAGTTTTCACTTGACACCTTCATGCCACAAGCACATGGTTAGGGACAGCTTGGTTTAGCCGCTTAGGCCAGGATTTTATTCCTTTAGGCCCTCCTATCCACTGATGCTCAAAGCCTTGGATCCTTTTTATTACCGTTGCCTTTTGGTTTTAAGGGTTACTGGCTTTTTGCTCTTGCCTTTTGGTTTTAAGAGCTTTTGGCTTTTTCTGCTTGCTTTTTTTTTTTCTTTTTTTTTTCTATTTTTTTCGCCATTTTTTTTTGCAAGCTTTCTGTATTCACTACTTTTTCTTGCTTCAAGAATCATTTTTTTTATTTTTCAGATTATCAAATAACATGTCTCCTTTTTCCTTATTCTTCAAGAGCCAACATATTTAACATTCATAAACAACAACTTCAAAAGACATATGCACTGTTCAAGCATTCATTCAGAAAACAAAAAGTATTGTCACCACGTCAAAATAATTAAACTAGTTTCAAGGATGAATTCGAAACCCTGTACTTCTTGTTCTTTTGTTTTTTAAAACAGTTTTCATTTAAGAGAGGTGATGGATTCATATTCATGACTTTAAGGCATAGACACTTAGACACTAATGATCATGTAATAAGATACAAATATAGATAAACATTTAACATAAAAAAAAACAAAAAACAGAAAATTTAAGAACAAGGAATGAGTCCACCTTAGTGATGGTGGCGTTTTCTCCTTGAGGAACCAATGATGTCCTTGAGCTCTTTTATGTCTCTTCCTTGTCTTTGTTGCTTCTCCCTCATTGCTCTTTGATCTTCTCTAATTTCATGAAGGATGATGGAGTGCTCTTGATGTTTCACCCTTAGTTGCTCCAAATAATTGTGTGGAGGAAAATGTATCCCCTGAGGTATCTCAGGGATCTCTTGATTTGCAGTCAAATGTTCTACCACTGAGCTATAGACCCTTGAGATGAATCTCTCCATCTCCTATGACTCGAAGGTGGAAGCTTTTGTCTTCCCTTTCCTCTTTCTAGAGGTTTCTCTGGCCTTAGGTGCCATCAATGGTTATGGAAAAATAAAAAAGCTATGCTTTTACCACACCAAACTTAGACTGTTGCTCGCCCTCGAGCAAAAGAAGAAAGAATAGAAGAAGAAGAAGAAGATATGGAGGAGATGGAGGGATGTGTGTATTTGGCTATATGGGTGGGATTGGGTGGGAAAGAGATTTTGAATTTTGAAGGTAGGTGGGGTGTATGGATGTGAGTGGTGAATGGAAAACAGAAGGGATAAGAGATTGAGGTGATTGGTGAAGGGTTCTTGGGAAAGGGTGATATAGGATTATGAGGAGGGAAGGTGAGTAGAGGTGATGCACGGAAAACTTGTCTCGTGACAAATCTCCCTTCGGCAAGTGTACCGAATTGTCGTCAAGTAAAACTCACAATAGAGTGAGGTCGAATCCCACAGGGATTAACGGATTAAGCAATCAATGGTTAATTGATTATTCTAGTTAGACAAATCAAATTGGAGAGTGATAAGTAACAAGGAAATGTAAATGGCAGAAAAGTAAAGAAAGCAATAAAGTGCAGGAAAGTAAAATGGCAAGAAAAGTAAATGTAAGAACTAAAAATAAAATGAACATTGGGATCAAGAGATATTGCAATCCTCCGGATCAAGTTTATTCCCATCTCTTCCTCAATCAATGCACTCATTGATCTCCTTGGCAATCTTAAGTGATTGAATTACAATTTCTTGTAATTCAATCTCTCAAATCTTGATCAATAGCCAATTCCTTGGTCAATTGCTCATGAGAAGAGATGAAGTATGGTCGCTGATTATACCACATGCATTTCCCAAATCAAGCATTGAGAGGATTATAGTCACATATCCATCCATACCCAATTTGGTCCAGCATGAAAAAGCATTTCTAGCTTGATCTCTTCATTCCTCTTCCAAGGTTCAGAAGAGATCCAAGTATGAATAGTTTCTTTTCCAAGATAACTACCCAATTGGATGAAGATCGAAAGCTTTCAAGTAAAATCAAGAGAAAAGAAAGAAGAAAGAAGAATAAGAACTACAATTGATCCATTGAATCACAATAGAGCTCTCTAACCCAATGAAAAGAGTTAGTTGATCATTGCTCTACCAAAATAGAAAAGAAAGAAAATGCAGAAAAGTAAAGATGAAGATTCAAACTGAAATTGAAAATTCAACATTCATAAATGAAAATTACAACTAAAAGAAAAACTACTACTAAGAAAAAAAAAAGAAAAGAAAAGGAAGAAGAGTGGTTGAGGGGAGGGGTCCGAAGACCCACTCCCCTTGGAGTGTGCCAATTCACAGAAGTTCGAATTGGTCTTCACTCTCTCCCCCTTCCTTCAATTTCCAGAATTCCAGAATGACTTGAATCTAAAAACTAAGGCCTTTATATAGGCTCTCCTAAATTACAAAATGAAATTAAAAGCAAATTACACTTAAATAAAAATTCCTATTCTAGATGCTTCTTGTGGCCTTGGTTGACAATTGTGGGCTTGCTTGCTTGAGCTTTGAAGTGGACTTGAGAGAGAAGTGAGTTAAGTTGAGATCCAGGTGCTAAAGTTAGTGCTAAAGTTAGCCACACTAACGCTACAAGTGTGGCGTTAGTGCTAAAGTTATTGTGGCTAACGTTGCACTTGCTGCCCAGTTGGTGTTTTTGGGGCTTAAAAGATGCCTCTTGTTTGTACTCAAATTTCATGCCCACTATGAAGTATTATATATTGTTGGAAAGATCTGAATGTCAGCTTTCTAACGCAACTAGAATCATTTCAATTGGATCTCTGTAGCTCAAGTTATGCTCCTTTGAAGTGGACATGGTCGCTGGCATATATGCCAACGTTACTGGAAATGTTGATTGCCAATAACGCTAGCAATCAGGGCTTCATTATTGCCAGTTTCTGAAGCTCAAACTTAGTGTCCACCCCATACTATTATACATTGTTGGAAAGCCCTGGATGTCTGCTTTCCAATGCCTTTGAAAGCGCATCATTTGGAGCTCTACAACTCGAGTTACACTTCTTGGAAGGTGAAGAGGTCAGTTGACCTTAATACAGGTTGATACCATGTTCATCATTGCACTTTAGGGGCAGGTTTTATCCCTCAAATTTTGTGTCAACCATGTAGTGCCATATATGCTTGGAAAGCTCTGGAATCCTACTTTCCAATGCCACTGGAATCACCTCATTTGGAGTTTTATGGCTCAAGTTATGCGTGTTTGAAGAAGGCATGGTCAGGCTGTCAGGTGTCACGTTAACTTCCACGTTAACTAAGTTAACGTGGGAGTTAACGTGGCTCATGGTGGCATGTGTGGCTCCTTCCAACGTTAGTGACAATGTTGGGTTAACGTGGGAGTCAACGTGGCTCATTGGGGCTTGTGTTCTTCCAACGTTAGTGACAATGTTGGGTGTCACTAACGTTGTCGACCACTTTGTTCCTTCACGTTAGCTTCCACGTTAACTAGGTTAACGTGGAAGTTAACGTGGCTTAATGTGTTTTGGCCAATCTTGAATCAAGATGTAAGTGAATATCTACCCAAAACTAGCTTATTTCCTAAGAAAATGCATGAAACTACCTTAAAAACAGCAAAGAAAAGGTCAGTGAAATTGGCCAAAATGCCCTGGCATCAAGAGGTATATGGGGATCTTGTGGGGTCCACAGATCCTGAGGTGTCAAGGATTTACATCCCTGCACCAATTAGGCATGCAAAATGCCATTGCATGCATTTCTGGCATTTAAACGCCGAAGTGATGCTTATTCTGGGCGTTCAACGCCCATGTGCCGCATGTTTCTGGCGTTGAACGCCAGCTTCATGCTTGTTTCTGGCGTTCAGCGCCAGCTCTTCTCAGGGTGTATTCCTGGCATTTAAACGCCAGGATGTTACTTGTTCTGGGCGTTCAACACCAGATCCATGCTCTGTTCTGGCGTTAAACGCCAGCCAGATGCTCCTTACTGGCGTTTAAATGCCAGTAAGTCCTTCCTCCAGGGTGTGATTTTTCTTCTGCTGTTTTTTATTCTGTTTTTAATTTTTATATTTATTTTGTAACTCCACATGATCATCACCCTAGTAAATCATGAAATAACAAAGAGAAACGAAAATAAAATATATTAAATAACATTGGGTTGCCTCCCAACAAGCGCTTCTTTAATGACAATAGCTTGACAGTGGGCTCTCACTGAGCCACACAGGTGATCAGGTCAATTTTATAGATTCCCAACACCAAACTTAGAGTTTGGATGTGGGGATTCAACACCAAACTTAGAGTTTGGCTGAGGCCTCCCAACACCAAACTTAGAGTTTGATTGTGGGGGCTTTGTTTGACTCTGTACTGAGAGAAGCTCTTTATGCTTCCTCTCCATGGTTACAGAAGGAGGACCTTGAGTTTTAAACACAAGGTAGTCCTCATTCAGTTGAAGGACCAACTCTCCTCTGTCCACATCAATCACAGCTCTTGCTGTGGCTAGGAAGGGTCTTCCAAGGATGATGAATTCATCCTCTTCCTTCTTAGTGTCTAGGATTATGAAATTAGCAGGGATGTAAAGGTCTTCAACCTTTACTAACATGTCCTCTACTAGTCCATAAGCCTGTTTTCTTGAGTTGTCTGCCATCTCTAATGAGATTCTAGCAGCTTGTACCTCAAAGATTCCCAGTTTCTCCATTACAGAGAGTGGCATGAGGTTTATCCCTGACCCAAGGTCACATAGAGCCTTCTCAAAGTTCATGGTGCCTATGGTACAAGGTATTAAGAACTTTCCAGGATCCTTGATGCGGGCAGAAATTGGTGAATTAAAAATTATTAGAATATATGCATTGCAAGTATAGTTCTTAACTCGCCAGAAATCCACCGCCCAATTTAGAAAGGTGTCACAGAAAATTGAAATTTAAAATTTGCAAAGTTAATGAGAAAAGTGATTGCCAATAACGCTCTCAAAGCCATCATTGACCACGTTAAGAGTCACGTTAACTAAGTTAACGTGAACTCTAACGTGGAGAAGGGAAATTGACCCAACGTTAGTGACACTTAACATTGTCACTACCGTTGGCAAATGCTCATAAGTGGCCACGTTAGAGTCCATGTTAACTTAGTTAACGTGGCCTCTAACGTTAAAAAGGGGGAAGAAACGCCAACGTTAGTGACATTCAACATTGTCCCTAACGTTGGCCTAACGAGAAATATACCACTTTAACTCCCACGTTAACTTGGTTAACGTGGGAGCTAACGTAAGAAGCAAGAGTGGTCGAAAACTTTAGTGACACCCAACATTGTCACTAACGTTGGAAGCAACCACACAACCTCCCAAGGAGCCACGTTAACTTAGTTATCGTGGAAGCTAACGTTGATGAGTGAAAGTATGGCCAACGTTAGTGACACTCAACATTGTCACTAACGTTGGGGATCGCTAAGCATGGCCACGTTAGAAGCCACGTTAACCTAGTTAACATGGACTCTAACATGAGACATAGGAGCACCTTGGAACGTTAGTGACAATGTTGAGTGTCACTAACGTTCTCAAAGGATGGCAAGCCCACATTTAAGAGCCACGTTAACTAAGTTAACGTGGGCTCTAACGTGGGAACAAAGGGGGCCTTTCAAAGTTATTGGGAATGTTAAGTCTCAATAACGTGTGCGAAGGACTTAGAGGCAATGTTAGTGGCAACGTTTATGCCACTAACGTTGAAGTTAACGAGGCTTTTACTTTGTAACGTTAGTGAGAAACTTGATTGTCACTAACGTTCTCGAACTTATATTTTCACTAAACGTTAACACCCCTAATGTCCTGAGCTAAAGTCTTTGCCCACTCCACATTTTTTCTCTGCAAGTAAAGCCAAGCCCAAATGAAGAAGAGAACTGCTTCAAACTCAAGATCCAAAGGCCCAAGACTTGAAGAGCCAACTAGAAGCTGAGAGAAGTAGTAAATATAGGAGTAGCTTTGAATTGTTGACAGAGTTCGAAAGAAAGGGAAAAAAAGGGAACTACTCTCTGTATTTTACTTTCTCT
>NC_029786.2:64008570-64009945 GCF_000816755.2 Arachis ipaensis
GGATTGATTGTGCATCAACAATGATTAAATTGGAAGATCACTAGATTGAGCATTTTTACTTTGTGAATTTCATTTTTTTTGTTTGAGTGATTTACTTTCTGTTTTAGTTAAACTTCTTCCCTTCCCCCTCTACTCTTTTGTTTTTCTTTGTTATTTTCTATTCTGTTTGCTAACCCACTAACTGTTTGATATATTGCATCACCCACAACTAACAGTAATTCTGACAAAAAAATACTCTTTGCACCTATCTTTTCTTGCTTACACTTGATGGTTGTATGACAGGGAGAAGAAGCGGGGCTTCAACAAAGCCAACAATCTATGCCAACAACTTTGAACTTAAACCTCAGTTCATCACCCTTGTTCAGAACAACTGTTCGTTTGGAGGAGGTGTTCAAGAAGACCCCAATCAACATTTGACCACCTTCCTGAGAATATGTGACACAGTGAAGTCTAATGGTGTTCATCCTGACACCTATAGAATGCTCTTGTTTCCATTCTCACTTAGGGACAAAGCAGACAAGTGGCTGGAATCTTTCCCAAGGGAAAGCTTGACAACTTGGGAAGACGTGGTGAATAAATTCTTAGCAAGATTTTACCCTCCTCAACGAATCAATAGGCTGAGAGCTGAGGTCCAAACTTTCAGGCAACAAGATGGTGAGACTCTATATGAAGCGTGGGAGAGGTTTAAAGACCTAACAAAGAGGTGCCCACCAGATATGTTCAACGAATGGGTGCAGCTGCACATTTTCTATGAAGGGCTCTCTTATGAGTCAAAGAAGGCCGTAGACCATTCATCCGGAGGATCTTTGAACAAGAAGAAGACTATTGAGGAAGCCATAGATGTTATTAAAACAGTAGCAGAGAACGACTACTTCTATGCTTCCGAAAGAGGGTACACAAGAGGAGTAATGGAGCTAAACAATGTAGATGCTCTGTTGGCCCAAAACAAGCTCATTACCCAGCAGTTGGCTGACCTCACCAAGAAGATGGAGAGGAACCAAGTAACAGCAATCTCAACTTCATCAACAACCCAAGAAAGAGTGAATGAAGAAGCAGAGGGTAGTCAGGAGCAAGCCAACTACATTGGGAATTCACCAAGGAAAAACTATGATCCATACTCCAAGACCTACAACCCTGGGTGGAGAAACCACCCAAACTTTGGGTGGGGAAGTGAGCAAGATCAAAACCAAGACTAGAGACGTTACAACTCCAACAACAATGCAGCTCACCAGCAATTCACACAGAGGACATCTCAACACCCCCACAACAACACTTCTCCACACGCTTATCAAAACCAAAACAGCACATCTGCTCCAAATCACCCATCAATTGATGACAAGCTCTCTAAGATTGAAGCCTTACTTGAAGAAATATG
>NC_029786.2:64009957-64013391 GCF_000816755.2 Arachis ipaensis
CAAATGCCTGCATTCATCAAGTATATGAAGGAACTTCTTCCCAGGAAAAGCTCACTCAAAAGAGGCCAGACTATAGTGATGAACAAGGAATGTAGTGCCCTTATTCAACCTGAGTTGCCTACAAAAAGAAGAGACCTAGGGAGTTCTCACATCCCTTGTGCCATAGGTGAAACTATGTTCGATAGAGCACTATGTGATTTGGGGGCCAGCATCAACTTACTGCCCTTATCCCTGGTGAAGAGGGTGCAGATCAATGAGATAATGCCCACAGATGTAATCATCAGACTGGCTGACAAAACTCAAAAGCAAGCAATAGGAGTGGTGGAAAATGTGTTGCTAAAGGTTGGGAAATACTTTCTCCCAACAGACTTTGTCATCCTGGACATGGAAGAGAGTCACACTCATCCAATCATATTGGAAAGACCATTCCTAGCTACGGCCAGAGCACTTATCGATGTAGAGAAAGGGGAGCTAATATTGAGAATCCATGATGAACGACTCAGTTTCAATGTTTTCAAACTCTCACAAGAAACAGATCAATAGGACAAGGAACTAAGCACAAATGATAATGAGACACTGAAGGAGGAGACAAGCACTGAAGCACAGCCAGATCATTCTGAGATCCCCTTAATTGATAAACAAGGAAAACAGCAATTGCCACAGCTCAAGGAAAAATTGGAGGAACCTAAACCTCTAGAGGCAGGTAAAGACAGCATCACAACCCCTTTAGAAAAAGAGGTCACCAAGGGGAAGGCAACCTCAAAAGAAACAAAGAAGAAGGTACCAAGGAGGTGGAGAAACAAAAAGATCCCTACGGAAGACTTCTCTCTAGGGGATAGAGTTGTCTCAGCTTACTTCCCAGATATTCCCCCTAATCTCCCTACTGTACCATCTCAGTTACCCAAGGTCTTCACTATCAACAGAGTTCTTTCCCTGGAACATGTGGAGATCATTGATCCAACCAATGGATATAAGTTCACAGCAAGAGGGGAGGACTTTAAGCACTACCAACCACCCTGATGAGGGAAAAACGTCAAGCTAGTGACGCTAAAGAAGCGCTTCATAGGAGGCAACCCATATTTTATATGTTTTTAAAATAATGAATAAATCAATGTTTATGAATTTCAACCCAAACTTGACAAACACTTGGTGAAATCTTTATCATGCAGTATATAGTGAAGAACAAGTTTGGTGTTCAAAGCAAACCAAGATGCATGCTAGTCTTGGGAGCTTTGAATAAAACTTTTCATCACATTACTTCAAACTAAGTTTGGTGTCACTCCATGGTGCCACCAAAATGCATAAGGATACACAAGTAGTTAGTTAGTTGAAATTCATAAATAAACAAACTCTTTTTCTTCTCTTTATTATTCTAGCCGTAGAGTTTGATATTAATTTCCTTATTTTAAATCTTTATAGGAAAAGAAAAGAAGCATAAAAGGGGATGGATTGGACAACTAAACAAAGAAGGATTGGACACCACAAAAGGAAGGGCTACACACTTGTTCTAAAAAGGGAATACATTGGAAAATGTTGCCATGCAACATTAGAAAAATGGAACCCCTAAAAGACCGAGCAATCTCATTCATAAAGTGATGATCCTTGTCTTTTATCCATGCATCACCCCAACCGTCTATCAAGTAACCACTCAATCAATCCACACCCTCCATTCTCTCACAACTTCTCTATAAATGACCCTTGTTCCGTACCCACCTTCATTGTCATTACCCAATCTTCACCACTCTCCATTTCGGTACAAGACACTCCCTACCCCATTAAAAACCTTTTTCCCACCTCACTCTCTTCATCGCAATAAAACCTTAAACAACCAAAAATCTCCACAACTTTGCCACCTTCACATATTAACTATCATTCATGGCGTCTTCGGGTTCTAAAAGAAGGAAGGGAAAGGAACCCATGGAAGAACACCCATATGATGAAAAGAGATTTAGAAGCTTGCATCATGCATTGCAATACGGGTGGATGGTTGATAAGGAAATCATTTATGAGCTGGGATTTCAAGTTAAAAAGACTGAGTGCCCTGAAATCACAGAGAAGATAGAAAGGAGAAGATGGGAGCTCCTCACTGACCCGATCATTAAGGTGAATGCAAACCTCATAAGAGAATTTTATGCAAATGCGTTTCGATATGATAAGAAGGATGAGTCGTACACAAGCTTTGTGAGAGGAAAGATGGTGGACTTTGGTCCCATGAGTGTCATGAGAGCATTGAAACTATAGTCTATACAGTTTGAAGAAGAAAGCTATCACTCAAGATTGGACAACCCCAATTATGACCACATTCTGCAAGATATGTGTGTACCAGGAGCTGACTGGGAAAGGGGTGCAGGAAATAAACCAAAGTTCATCAAGAGAACAGATCTCACTCCTGAAGCCAAGGGGTGGTTTGAGCTAATGCGAAGGTCTATTCTCCCAGCTGCAAACAACTCGGAGGTGAATGTCAAGAGAGCTACAATGGTGCACTGTATACTGAAGGGAGGAGAAATCAAGGTTCATGAACTCATAGCTGAAGGTATTAGAAAGATGGCAGAGAAAAGCGACTCAAGAGGAACGTTAGGTTACCCCAGCACTATTTACCGAATATGCAAGAAAGCTGGGGTGGTTTTTGAAGATAAGAACCCCATGTGGATAAAGGAAGGCATCTCAATAACTGTACGAAGGATGAATGCTGCAGCATCTCCTTTGCCTCAGCAGAAGCAAAGGAAGAGGACAATCCCTTAAGTAGTGGAAGGACAAGTCTTAGAGGGCCAAGCACAATAGACCTTGGACATGCACCAATTGCAGGAGGCCATTGATGGCTTGTCTAGACAATATTTGGAAAGCCAAGGAGCACAGAAAGAGCTTCAACTACAGATGATGGGGCAGCAAGAGGAAACACTCTCAAGATGGATGACTCAACAAGGTGAGTGGCAAAGGCAATTGATGAAACAGCAACTAAGTCAAGGACAACAATGGGGAGAAACATTTAATAGGATGGAACAAAGGCAAAATGAGCAACAAGAATCCATCCAGAGGCTAATCAACATCCAAGCACATCAAGGGGCACACATACATGAGATGCATCGAAGACAAATAGAACAGGCAGAACTATTGGACGAGCAAAGGGCATTCGCAGAAGGAGTTTACATGAGCGAAACAGGACATCACATAAACACTCAAGCCAGGCTCGGCTACTTAGTGGGACAGCTGCCAATATTGCATCCAGGAATAGCCAGATATGAAGAAATGAAGGATGAATTAGCACGAGAGAAAAGACAAAGGGTGGAAGAGAGTCATGAGTCAGTGAGGAAGGCACTTGAGGATTGGAAGCAAGCAATATTGGCACGGATGCGAGGAAATGCAAGAGGAAACAAGGAGGACAAGCAAGGAAAAGAGCATGGACATCCACAACAGTAAAAGGTGGTGGAGTTCCT
>NC_029786.2:64013416-64028280 GCF_000816755.2 Arachis ipaensis
CAAGGAATGGGAGGTAACTTGCAAAGTTAATGAGAAAAGTGATTGCCAATAACGCTCTCAAAGCCATCATTGACCACGTTAAGAGTCACGTTAACTAAGTTAACGTGAACTCTAACGTGGAGAAGGGAAGTTGAGCTAACGTTAGTGATACTTAACATTGTCACTAACGTTGGCAAATGCTCATAAGTGGCCACGTTAGAGTCCACGTTAACTTAGTTAACGTGGCCTCTAACGTTAAAAAGGGGGAAGAAACGCCAACATTAGTGACATTCAACATTGTCACTAACGTTGGCCTAAGGAGAAATATACCACGTTAACTCCCACGTTAACTTGGTTAACGTGGGAGCTAACGTAAGAAGCAAGAGTGGTTGACAACGTTAGTGACACCCAACATTGTCACTAACGTTGGAAGCAACCACACAACCCCTCAAGAAGCCACGTTAACTTCCACGTTAACTTAGTTAACGTGGAAGCTAACGTTGATGAGTGAAAGAATGGCCAACGTTAGTGACACTCAACATTGTCACTAACGTTGGGGATGGCTAAGCATGGCCATGTTAGAAGCCACGTTAACCTAGTTAACGTGGACTCTAACGTGAGACATCGGAGCACCTTGGAACGTTAGTGACAATGTTGAGTGTCACTAACGTTCTCGAAGGATGGCAAGCCCACATTTAAGAGCCACATTAACTAAGTTAACGTGGGCTCTAACGTGGGAACAAAGGGGGCCTTTCAAAGTTATTGGGAATGTTAAGTCTCAATAACGTGTGCGAAGGACTTAGAGGCAACATTAGTGGCAACGTTTATGCCACTAACGTTGAAGTTAACGAGGCTTTTACTTAGTAACGTTAGTGAGAAAGTTGATTGTCACTAACATTCTCGAACTTATATTTTCACTAAACATTAACACCCCTAATGTCCTGAGCTAAAGTCTCTGCCCACTCCACATTTTCTCTCTGCAAGTAAAGCCAAGCCCAAATAAAGAAGAGAACTGCTTCAAACTCAAGATCCAAAGGCCCAAGACTTGAAGAGCCAACTAGAAGCTTTGAATTGTTGACAGAGTTCGAAAGAAAGGGAAAAAAAGGGAACTACTCTCTGTATTTTACTTTCTCTGCAATTTCTAGTTCTATGATGTATTCTCCATCTTTGTTTTTATTTTCTAGAGCTATGAACCACTAAACCCCTTTCATTGGGTTAGGGAGCTCTCTGTTGTAATTTGATGGATCAATACTAATTTTCATTATTCTTCTTCTATCTTTTCTCTTGATTTTACTTGAAGGCTTTCGATTTTCATCCAATTGAGTAGTTATCTTGGAAAAGAAGCTATTCAAACTTGGATCTCTTCTGAACCTTGAAAGAGGAATGAAGAGATCAAGCTAGAAATGCTTTCTCATGCTGGACCAAATTGGGTTTGGATGGGTATGTAACTATAACCCTCTCAATACTTGATTTGGGAAATGCATGTGGTATAATCAGTGACCATACTTCATCTCTTTTCATGAGCAATTGACCAAGGAATTGGCTATTAATCAAGATTTGAGAGATTGAATTGCAAGAAATTGTAATTCAATCAATTAAGATTGGCCAAGGAGATCAATGAGTGCATTGATTGAGGAAGAGATGAAAATGAACTTGATCCGGAGAGTTGCAACATCTTCTAAGCCCAATGAACTCCCCATCTCTGATCTTACCCATTCTCTTTAATTTCTGCCATTTACTTTTATGAGCAAATCCCCCATTCCCATTTACAATTCTGCAATTTATTTTCAGTCATTTACTTCCAGTCCTTTAATTCTAGCATTTACGTTTCTGTTATTTACATTCCCTCCATTTTATTTTCTGCAACTCTCAACCCAAATTCTGGATTCGCTCAACTAGAACATTCTTCTAATTAAAGTTGCTTGATCAATTAATCCCTGTGGTATTCGACCTCACTCTATTGTGAGTTTTTACTTGACGACAAATTCGGTACACTTGTCGAAGGAAATTTGTTGAGAGACAGTTTCCTCCCGCATCATATCCCAAAGCAAAAAGCTAGAGAATCTAAAAATCCTAAGAACTATGAATGTGTAGAGAGAAAACCTAGAGGAGGAGTAAAACTAGATCTAAAAACTAAAACTGTGTAGAATGAATGTTCCTCTGGTTTTTGCATGTTCTTTGGCTCTAGTCTGCTGTTCTGGGCCGAAAACTGGGTCAAAATAGGGTCCGAAGTCGCCCCCAGCGAAATTGCAAATTATGCAGATCGCGCACGTCACGCGATCGCGTCGCTCATGCGGACGCGTCATTCGTGTTTCTGCTTTGCCACGCGGACGCGTTGTCCATGCCTCCGCGTCGCTCGTGCTTTTCCATTCCGCGCAGTTGCGTCGTCCATGTGGCCGCATCACTGCGATTTGATCTTCTCCGCGCAGTCGTGTCGTCCATGCGGCCGCGTCACTTCTCGCTGGTCATCTCCTCAATTTCTTGTGTTCCTTCCATTTTTGCCTGCTTCCTTTCCAATCTCCAACTCATTCTTGCCCTATAAAGCCTGAAACGCTTAACACACAGATCACGGCATCGAATAGAATAAAGGAGAAGTAAAATGTATAATTAAAAGTCTCTAGGAAGCAGTTTTCACTCATGTAATAATTTCAGGAAGGAAATATAAATGCATGCTATATTAATGAATAAGTGGGTCAGGATCATGATAAAACCACACAATTAAACACAATATAAACCATAAAATAGTGGTTTGTCAACCTCCCCACACTTAAACATTAGCATGTCCTCATGCTTAATTGAAGGAGATGAAGTAAATAAGTATGAACATGCAGAAACTCATGCAATGCAATGCAATCCTATATATATATGAATGCAACTATATGATTCTTGTCCACTTGATCAAAAGTAAATAAGTTCTTCAAAACAATTATAACTCAAATTCCACTAATTTAATTCTTATAAAGTAAGAGCAGATAAAAATGCAAGAGGATAGCTCATGAAAGCAGGAAACATAGAAATTCAAGCATGGAACCCTCACTGATGGTGTATGTACACTCTAGTCTCTCTAGTGTATAGGGTAATCACTCTATCCTTCTCTAATCATGCTCTCTAACTTTTGTTTTTCCCCTAATCAATCAACAACAGTTAACATACCAATGCAAACATCATGAGGTCTTTTCAAGGTTGTAATGGGGCTAAGGTAAAGGTAGGGATACATATATGGTCAAGTGAGCTTATAGATTGAATCTTTAATTAACCCAAGCTTCAACCCAACCTATATATTTCACATAACTTTAGAATTCATGCCTAGCTACCCATAATTCCCCTTTTACATTCCATACTCATGTATCAACTTTTTTTTTTAACATAAAAATAAACATAGCTTATCAATACACATAAATTTTTAATTCTTATAGTTTCACATGAGTAGGTATCCAAATTCCCATTGTATTATCATGACACATTCCCTTAATAACTTTTGTTCCTACAATTTCCCATACTTAACTAGCACACACAATTCTATCTTAAGCTAACCAAAGATTCAATTTGGGATATACAATTGTTTTTCCGCTTAAGGCTAGTAATGTGGTGAAATATAGAACAAATGGGATTTAAAGGCTCAAAGTGGTTAACAAAGGTAATTGAAAAGGGTAGGCTTAATTTGGATAAGTGAGTTTAAACAAAAGATGGCCTCAATCATATGCAAGCATATAAATATAATAAATATTGGACATATAGGATGAAACAAAATACAGATTACAATCATAGAGAAGTAAACACACAAGAATAAATTAATTATGGTTAAATAGTGTAACCATGCATAATGGCTCAAATCTTCACAGGTTGTGTGTTCTTTAGCTCAAACATCATGTTCCAAATACAACTTCAAGCAAATTTATCATAAAAATTTTTAAAAATTAGTGAAATTTGTTCCAAAGATAGAGTCTTAGAAGAAACTTATTGCCTTTTTAATCTAGTAGAGCATGCATACAACTAACCTATTACTATGCAATTTATCCTATTCTATAAAGGAAAGAAAATCTAACTAAATATCCTAATTTATTGGTGCTAGGGAAGAGAAATTACCTCCGGAAGTCAGGTACTGACCGACCTCTCCACACTTAAGGCTTTGCACCATCCTCGGTGCCATCTGTCAGGAACGGGGGTGGGCTGGTAGCAGTATCTCCACAGTCGGGACCATCATGGCTCCCTGTACTGGTAAAGGAAGTGGAGTCCGGGGTGTCTGAGTCCTTGAATTTTCCCTTGAGTAGCTCCTTGAGGTGTTTGAATCGGCGCTCGTTACGGCGCTCTCTTAACTTCGCTTTCTGTTCTTGTCGATCCAACCTTTTGATTATCTGCTGGAGCAGTTCATCTGTTGTAGGTGCTTGTGGTGTTGAAGAAGGGATGTCTTCAACTGGAGCCGTGGGAAGGCTTGTAGTGGCTGCTGAAAGTCTGAGGTATTTCCCATTAGGGACATACTGATCATCCCGTGGAAGCATGGCTTTGGTGTCTCCAGCATTGTAGGAAACTCCGGCTGCTGAGACAAGATCAGAGACCAAGGCGGGAAAAGGTAAGTTGCCCACAATTTGTACGTGTCCCATGGCATTCCGGATATGTCTTGGTAGATTCAGAGGCTGGTCTGTAAGGATGCACCATAGTAGAATGGCCATGTCCGCTATGAAGGAGGACTCGTGAGTGCTCGAAAAGACGTAATGGGACATGATCTGTGCCCATATGCGAGCCTCCAAGGTAAGTGCTGAAGGCGATATTCCCTTAGGGCGGGTACGATGGTAACCGTAGATCCAACGGCTGCCAGGTGATGTGATAACTTTGAGAACATCTTCCCAGTCAAATTGGTACTGCTGGCGCTTGAGTGCGGCTTCTTGAAAGGCGTCCATTCCTTCTGGAATAGGGGAAAGACTTAGATCTTGTCGAATAGCCTCTTCTGTAATGGGGACTTGCTTCTGACGTACATAGACAGACTGTAGAGTAGGCAGGTAGAAGTTAGAGTAGAACTCAACTACCCAAGAAAGATTGACCTGCTTCTGTTGTCTCTGTAGGAAACCCCATTGTCTTCGTTCATTTTGCGGCTCAACAAAAGTAGCAATATTGGGCGGGAGGATAAGAAGGTGTTCGTTGTTGTAACTCCTTTCAGCTAGAATAGGGAACATCTGCTCACAATAGCGATTGGAAAATCGCGAAGTGTCCTTTGCTGGAAAGGCTTTCTCCTTTTCATCAACCTTTATGATCCTCTTAACTCTTTTTGTTGAGGGCTTGACTGCAGTTGAAGAAGGCTCTGCCACTAGTGCTCTTTTAGTTCCTCTTCTTGCTGGTGGTTTGGGAGTGACTTTCTCTTTTCCTTTCTTGGTGGCCATCCTGAAAAAGGGAAGAGAAAGTAAATTAAATTCAAAGAGATAGATAGCAATGAAGAGAACGAAAAAGAATGGTTATAAATGCACATTAAAAGGTAAATGATGTTAACACACGCTCATGAGTACATGTGAAAGATCATTAATGGAAAATAGTTAGTGCATATGATGACAAGTGAATGCAAGGTGTTTATTGGCATGCCGGCAAAAGGCATGAGTAGCATAGACTAAGCATTACTTTGTAACAAACCATCACGTTTGTATTGACAATTAAATTCAATTAATATAATAGTAAAGGGAATTTGTGAAAAGCAAGCATTGAATAGTAGAATAACATAGAGAAGTGCATAATGCCATATGGGCTTTTTCGCAAACACATAGCATGCATGGTGAAGAAGGTATAGAAAGTATTAAAGTGAACATGCAAGCATCCCTTTAAAGAAAATAATATATAATTGTCAAATAATTTGTAACAATCCACAAGCATATAATGAGGAATAATGACTCAAATAAAATTCCAACACCATGTAAAAAAAAAAAAGAAAAAAGAAGAAGGAAAATATGAATAACGAAAAGAAAAAGAAAAGAAAAGAAAATAACATATAAAATAAGAAGAATGAAGGAAAACAAAAGGGGGAAGAAGAAAATAAAACCTGGTTAATGGAGGTGAGGGAGAGAGAGTGAAAGGTGAGATAGAAGGAAGAAGGGAGGAGGAAGAAGTAAGGGGGGAAAAGAAAAATTAGGATTAGAGAGGAAAAAGATAAGATATTTTGGCAATTCAGGTTGAGCTGTGCGGCGCAAGCGACGCGACCACGTAGGGCACGCGTTCGCGTGATTGCGCTTCAAGTAAGGTGACGCGATCACGTCGGTCATGCGGTCGCGTGACCCATGTTAGGCTCTGGTGCGAGTGCAGCCTCGCGCCTGCACAACTCTCTGTTCAAATTGATGTATTTGCCAAAATTGGGGTGACGCGATCGCGTGGGGCATGCGATCGCGTGAGTGGGCAGTTTATGGGGTACGACGCGGCCGCGTGGCCGCGTGAGGGGGATTGCGTGTCCAGCGCCAATCCACCACCACTCTAGCACAACTTTCAGCTGTGCACCCGTTTTACGTCGAAAATCAGGGCACGCGGCCGCGTGGGGCACGAGGTCGCGTGGGAGGCTATTATGCCCATACGACGCGGACGCGTCGGCGACGCGATCGCGTGGGCTGATTTATGCCACTTGCACACCTCCAGCCACGCTCCAGCATGACTCTCTGTTTGTTTTTATTTTTCTCTCTTCTCCTTGCCACGCGGACGTGTCGCTGATGCGGTCGCGTCGCGTAGCTTTTTTTTTTAAATATGTTAATGCAGATGCACGAAAATACTAATAAAGAGAAGAGTTATTGAATAAGAAAAATTAAAAATAAAGAAAAGAACGATGATACCATAGTGGGTTGTCTCCCACCTAGCACTTTGCTTTAACGTCCGTAAGTTGGACGCTCCACTAGCTCAGTCTGTGGCTATGTGGGGATCTTCCAAGAGGAAGATCTCGAGTTCCTTGTCTTTCTTCCGCTTTTCGTCATGGTACAACTTTAAACGATGTCCATTAACTTTGATAAGCTCCGAGCTCGAAGGATGGATAAGGTGATAAACTCCGTACGGCTCGGCCTTCTCTACTCTGTATGGACCTTCCCATCTTGATCTCAATTTGCCTGGCATGAGCCTCAGTCGAGATTTGTAAAGGAGGACTAAATCCCCAGGTTGGAACTCTTTCCTCTTGATGTGCTGATCATGTGCAGCCTTCATCTTTTCCTTGTATAGTCTTGAGTTCTCATAAGCTTCTAGGCGAAGGCTTTCCAGTTCTTGCAGTTGCAACTTCCTTTCAGCTCCGGTGTTCTCCATCCCCATGTTGCACTCCTTGACTGCCCAAAAGGCTTTGTGCTCTACCTCAACAGGGAGATGACAAGCTTTTCCATAAACTAAGCAGAACGGACTCATCCCAATGGGTGTTTTGTATGCTGTTCTGTATGCCCAGAGTGTATCTTGTAGCCTGGTGCTCCAGTCTTTTCTATGAGGTTTGACTATCTTCTACAAGATACGCTTTATCTCTCTGTTTGACACCTCGGTTTGCCCATTGGTATGAGGATGGTATGCTGTTGCAACCTTATGAATTATCCCATGCTTCTTCATTAATCCTGTTAGTCTCCTGTTACAAAAATGGGTGCCTTGATCGCTCACGATTGCTCATGGTGATCCAAAGCGACAAATAATATGGTTTCTCACAAAGGAAACAACAGTGTTAGCATCATCGGTGCGGGTAGGAATTGCTTCCACCCATTTTGAAACGTAATCTACAGCTAACAATATATAAAAATGTCCATTAGAATTTGGAAATGGACCCATGAAGTCAATGCCCCAAACATAAAAAATTTCACAGAAAAGCATAATTTGTTGGGACATCTCATCCCTCTTGGATATATTACCAAATTTTTGGCATAGGGGGCAAGATTTACAAAATTCAGCAGCGTCTCTAAAAAGAGTAGGCCACCAGAATCCACAGTCTAAGATTTTTCTAGCAGTTCTTTGAGGGCCAAAATGTCCTCCACTCTCAGATGAGTGACAGACCTCTAAGATGGACTGGAATTCTGATTGAGGCACACACCGTCTAATTACCTGATCAGCGCCACATCTCCATAAATATGGGTCATCCCATATATAATATTTAGACTCGCTTTTCAGCTTGATGCTTAGAAAAGTTAGGAGGAGAATTATCATCTATAGGAGTAGAATCATCCTTAATGTGCTCAAGGCGACTCAAGTGGTCTGCCACTAAATTCTGGTTACCACTCCTATCCTTTATTTCTAAATCAAATTCTTGTAATAGCAGTATCCAACGTATAAGCCTTGGTTTGGACTCCTTTTTAGATAATAAATACTTTAAAGCTGCATGGTCCGAATACACTACTACTCTAGTACCAAGTAAATAAGCTCAGAATTTATCCAGAGCAAAAACAATAGCAAGAAGCTCTTTCTCAGTAGTAGTATAATTGGACTGGGCAGTGTCTAAAGTCTTAGACGCATAAGCAATAATAAAAGGGTCCTTACCTTCGCGTTGAGCCAGCGCTGCTCCTACTGCATGGTTGGAAGCATCGCACATGATTTCAAACGGCTGGCTCCAGTCTGGTCATCTCACAATTGGCGCTTGAGTCAGGGCGGTCTTCAGCTTATCAAACGCTTCTTTACAATCCTCACTGAACTCGAACTCGATATCCTTCTGCAGTAATCTGGATAAGGGAAGTGCTACTTTACTAAAGTCCTTAATAAATCTCCTGTAAAAACCTGCATGGCCAAGGAACGAACGGACTTCCCTCACAGAAGAGGGGTAAGGTAAACTGGAAATAACATTCACCTTTGCTGGGTCTACAGAAATGCCAGTATTAGATACCACATGTCCTAATACAATCCCTTGTTTCACCATAAAATGACACTTTTCAAAATTCAATACAAGGTTTGTATTAACACATCTATCTAATACTCTAGATAACCCATCTAAGCAAAGGCTAAAAGAATTACCATAAACGCTAAAATCATCCATAAATACCTCCATACAGTCCTCAATAAGATCAGAGAAAAGACTCATGATACACCTTTGGAAAGTAGCTGGTGCATTGCACAAGCCAAAGGGCATTCTCTTGTAAGCATCAATCCCAAAAGGACATGTAAAAGTGGTCTTTTCCTTATCCTTAGGAGCTATATGAATCTGGAAATAACCTGTATAACCATCTAAAAAGTAATAATGTGATTTACCTGACAGGCGATCCAGTATTTGATCAATGAATGGAAGTGGGTAGTAATCCTTACGGGTAGCTTGGTTGAGACGCCTGTAATCAATGCAGACTCTCCAAGCATTCTGAACTCTAGTTGCTATGAGCTCTCCATGCTTATTCTTCACTGTGGTGACTCCAGACTTCTTGGGCACCACTTGTACTGGGCTAACCCATTCACTGTCTGAAATGGGATAGATGATACCTGCTCCCAATAGTCTGGTCACTTCCTTTTTGACAACTTCCAAGATAGTGGGATTCAATCTTCTTTGGGGTTGACGGACAGGTTTTGCTCCCTCTTCTAAAAATATTTTGTGCTCACATACTTGAGGGTTGATGCCTACTATGTCTACCAAACTCCACCCAATCACCTTCTTGTGCCTCCTCAGTACATCAAGTAACTGCTCTTCTTGTTGAGAAGTAAGTTCCCTTGCAATGATAACCGGAAACTTCTGTTCATCTTCAAGATAAGCATATTTGAGATATGGAGGGAGGGGTTTTAACTCTAACTTCTGATCATGGGCAGGCTCTAGATTATCTATGCCGACCTTTTTAAGGGAGGGAGCCTCAAAATATCATATATAGACAAAGGCATTATACTAACACAGGCTCCTAAATCACACATGCAATCATAAATTACTACTCCACCAATAGTAAAACTAACTATACAAGGACCTGGGTCACTACACTTCTCAGGTAATCCTCCCATTAAAGCAGATATGAAACTATCTAAAGGAATAGTTTCTAATTCATGAATTTTGTCCTTATGTATACATAAATCTTTTAGAAACTTTGCATATTTAGGTACTTGTTGAATAACATCAAAAAGAGGAACGGTTACCTCAACCTTTTTGAATATTTCTACCATTTTGGGATCGGGTTCCAGTTGCTTCCTGGGCTTCCTTGCAAGTTGTGGAAAGGGAATGGGAGTAGTGTTTTCTGCAGTGTCTGCGCCTTTTGGTGCTTCCTTTTGTGGTTGCACTTCTTCTTCTTCAGCTATGTCCTGTATGTCCTCTTCTTCTTCGACATCTTCTATTTCTACTACCTCTTCAGCTGAGGCGTGATCTGGTGAGCTTGGCTCCTCCTGATTCCTCTCCTGCAGTGTGGTTCCGGACCTCAGGGTGATGGCATTAATGCCTCCCTTTGGATTGGGTAATGGTTGAGAGGAGATTCCAGTGGAGCTTGAAGGTTGGTTACTGGAATTTTGCATTGATCCAATCTGTGAAACAAGAGCTTACAAAGTATAGGTCAGACCATTTAGACTGGCATTAATGTTATTCATAATGTTATTTTCCATGGTCTGTTATCTCCACTCAAAGGATTGTAGTAACTCTTCATTAGGAGATAAAGAAGAATGAGTAAATTGAGAGGTCTGCTGTTGGGTATTCTGTGGTCTTTGGGATTGCCTCAGGTGAGGTACTCTGTAAGGTTGGTTCTGCTGCCTGTTGTTGTTATTATTCCACCTCTGATTTCCCTGATTATCTCTGCCTCCTCTATTATTGTTGTCCCTCCAATTCTGGTTAGAATTGTCCTGTCATCCATGGTTATTATTTCCACCTTGATTGTACCCTTGGTTGGGGCGATCATAGAAGTTATGAGTGGATGCCACCATGTTGTCTTCCTGTTAGAGTTGCGGGCATTCATAAGTATAATGGCTATAATCAGCACAAATTCTACAAACTCTCTGTGGGACTAACCGTTGGCTTTGCTGTGCTGGAGAAGGTTGAGCTTGCTGAACTTGTTGTTGATTCAATTGCATCTGCTTTAGCAAGTTGGTCATCTCACAGATACTCTGAGTTAGAGCAGCCGTCTCTCTGCTAGAGGATACTTCTGCAACGGCTTTTGAACGGCCTTGCTTCTGTCTGTGGTTCCTAGTGGATTCAGCTAAGTCGCTGATCAATTATCATGCCTCATCTGTGGTCTTGTACTTCTTCATAGACCCATTGCTAGCACTTTCCAATGTGGTTTTATCTTGGGGCCTCATGCCCTGTGTGACATAACTGAGTAACACTATCTTGTCAATCATGTGGTGGGGGCATGCTTCCAGAAGATTATTGAAGCGCTCCCAATATTCAAAGAGAGTCTCGTTGTCATCTTGAACAATAGTGGAAATATCTTTCCTTAGTTTATCAGTAACTTCAGATGGAAAGAATTTCTCCAAAAACTCTTTTCCGAGCGTGGTGCGCAGAAATTGTGATTACACTATCCATGTTTGGCAAGTTGAACGCCAACCTCACATTTTCTGGACTAAAATCCAAGTATTTCCCCCGAACCATTGTAACATAGTTCTTTGGATCCAAGTTCTTACTTTGATCATGGTTCTTGGTGATCCATGCATTAGCATAGAACTCTTGAACCATTAGGATGCCGACTTGTTGGATGGGATTTGTTAGAACTTCCCAACCTCTTCTTTGAATTTCATGTCGGAATACTCATTTCTCATTTCTTTTGAGTTTGAAAGGGACCTTGGGGATCACCTTCTTCTTGGCCACAACATCATAGAAGTGGTCTTGATGGGCTTTGGAGATGAATCTTTCCATCTCCCATGACTCAGATGTGGAAGCTTTTGTCTTCCCTTTTCCCTTTCTAGAGGATTCTCCGGTCTTTAGGTGCCATCAATGGTAATGGAAAAATAAAAAGCTTATGCTTTTACCACACCAAACTTAAAATATTGCTCGTCCTCGAGCAATAAAAGAAAGAATAGATGAAGAAGAAGAAGAAATTGAGGAGAGGTAGAGTGGGAAGTGTTTCGGCCAAGAAGGGTGTAGAGGGGTGTGTTGTGTGAATTTGATGAAGAATGGAGGGCTTTATATAGGGAAGGGAGGGGGGGTTAAGGTTCGGCCATATGGGTGGGTTGGGGTGGGAAATTGGTTTTGAATTTTGAAGGTAGGTGGAGTTTATAAGGTAGGTTTATGGGGAAGAGTGGATGGATGTGAGTGGTGAAGAGATGATCGGGAAGAGAGATTGAGGTGATTCGTGAAGGGTTTTTGGGGAAGAGTGTTTATGGGATTGTGTGAAAGAGAGTGGTGAGAAGAAGTGAGTGGAGGTAGGTGGGGATCCTGTGGGGTCCACAGATCCTGAGATGATCCTGTGGGGTCCACAGATCCTGAGATGATCCTGTGGGGGCCACAGATCCTGAGGTGTCAAGGCATTTACATTCCTGCACCAATTTAGGCATGCAAAATGCCCTTGCACACAACTCTGGGCGTTCAGCGCCAGGTTGGTGCCCATTTTGGGCGTTCAACGCCCATTTGTTGCCATTTCTGGCGTTGAACGCCAGAACCATGCTTGTTCTGGGCGTTCAGCGCCAGGATGCTGCCCATTTTGGGCATTCAGTGCCAGAACCATGCTCTGTTCTGGCGTTGAATGCCAGGCAGATGCTTCCTCCAGGGTGTGATTTTTCTTCTACTGTTTTTGATTCTGTTTTCAATTTTTATATTTATTTTGTGACTCCACATGATCATGAACCTATAAAGACATATAACTAAGAAAAATATAGTTAGATAAAAATTGGGTTGCCTCCCAACAAGCGCTTCTTTAATGTTAGTAGCTTGACAGTGGGCTCTCATGGAGCCTCACAGATGTGCAGAGCTTTGTTGAGACTCTCTAACACCAAACTTAGAGTTTGGATGTGGGAGTTCAACACCAAACTTAGAGTTTGGTTGTGGCCTCCCAACACCAAACTTAGAGTTTGACTGTGGGGGCTTTGTTTGACTCTGCTTTGAGAGAAGCTTTTCCTTCTTCCTCTCCATGGATGCAGAGAGAGATCCTTGAGTTGTAAACACAAGGTTGTCCTTATTTAATGAAGGATCAATTCTCCTCTGTCCACATCAATCACAGCTCTTGCTGTGGCTAGGAAAGGTCTTCCTAGGATGATGGATTCATCCTCTTCCTTTCCAGTATCCAGGACTATGAAATCAACAGGGATGTAAAGGCCTTCAACCTTTACTAACACGTCCTTTACTTGTCCATAAGCCTGTTTTCTTGAATTATCTGCCATCTCTAATGAGATTTTAGCAGCTTGTACCCCATAGATTCCCAGTTTCTCTATTACAGAGAGGGGCATGAGGTTTATTCCTGAACCAAGGTCACACAGAGCCTTAAAGATCATGGTGCCTATAGTACAAGGGATTATGAACTTTCCAGGATCCTGTCTCTTCTGAGGAAATGTCAGTTGATCCAGATCACTTAGTTCATTGATGAACAAGGGAGGTTCAACTTCCCAAGTATCAATACCAAATAATTTGGCATTTAGCTTCATGATTGCACCAAGAAACTTGGCAGCTTGCTCTTCAGTAACATCCTCATTCTCTTCAGAAGAGGAATACTCATCAGAGCTCATGAAGGGCATAAGGAGGTTCAATGGAATCTCTATGGTCTCTAGATGAGCCTCAGAGTCCTTTGGTTCCTCAGAGGGAAGCTCCTTATTGGTCACTGGACGTCCCAGGAGGTCTTCTTCCTTGGGATTTACGTCCTCCTCTCCTTCTTTGGGTTCGGCCATGGTGCTTGATGCCAGGGCATCTTGGCCAGTTTCACTGAGTGTCACTAACGTTCTCGAACTTATATTCTCACTAAATATTAACACCCCTAACGTCCTGAGCTGAAGTCTCTGCCCACTTAGCACTTTCTCTCTGCAAGTAAAGCCAAGCCCAAATGAAGAAAAAAACTGCTTCAAACTCAAGATCCAAAGGCCCAAGACTTGAAGAGTAAACTAGAAGTTGAGAAGAGTAGTATATATAGAGGAGTAACTTTGAATTGTAAAGGAGTTCTGGAGGCTGAAGAATTACTCTCTGTATTTACTTTCTTTGTAATTTCTAGTTTTATAATGTATTCTCCATGTTTGTTTTCATTTTCAAGAGCTATGAACAACTAAACCCCTTTCATTGGGTTAGGGAGCTGTGTTGTAATTTGATGGATCAATACTAATTTTCATGTTCTTCTTCTATCTTTCCTCTTGATTTTACTTGAAAGCTTTCGATCTTCATCCAATTGAGTGGTTATCTTGGAAGAGAAGCTATTCAAACTTGGATCTCTTTTGAACCTTGAAAGAGGAATGAAGAGATCAAGCTAGAAATGCTTTCTCATGCTGAACCAAATTGGGTTTGGATGGGTATGTGACTATAACCCTCTCAATACTTGGTTTGGGAAATGCATGTGGTATAATCAGTGACCATACTTCATCTCTTCTCATGAGCAATTGACCAAGGAATTGGCTATTGATCAAGATTTGAGAGATTGAATTGCAAGGAATTGCAATTCAATCACTTAAGATTGCCAAGGAGATCAATGAGTGCATTGATTGAGGAAGAGATAAAAATGAACTTGATCCGGAGAATTGCAACATCTCCTAAGCCCAATGAATTCCCCATCTCTAATCTTACCCATTCTCTTTAATTTCTGTGATTTACTTTTATGAGCAAATCCCCCATTCCCATTTACAATTCTGCAATTTATTTTCAGTCATTTACTTCCAGTCCTTTAATTCTAGCATTTACTTTTCCGTTATTTACATTCCCGCCATTTTATTTTCTACAACTCTCAACCCAAATTCTGGATTCGCTCAACTAGAACATTCTTCTAATTAAAGTTGCTTGATCAATTAATCCCTGTGGGATTCGACCTCACTCTATTGTGAGTTTTTACTTGACGACAACTTCGGTACACTTGCCGAAGGGAGATTTGTTGAGAGACAAGTTTTCTGCGCACCAA
>NC_029786.2:64028417-64030953 GCF_000816755.2 Arachis ipaensis
AAGAGGAGGAACAGTTTGAGGAATACTTTGAACCAAACATGGAAGAAAACATGGAAAATCATCATGAAGAAGAGACTCACAACCATGGCAGAGGAGGTGGAGCAAATCATGCTAGGAAGGATAGGAGAGTTTTGGGCTCTTACATTAATCCAAACCCAGGCAATTGTGGAAGTAGCATCCAAAAGCCAACAATCCATGCCAACAACTTTGAACTTAAACCACAGCTCATCACCCTTGTTCAGAATAACTGTTCGTTTGGAGGAGGTGTTCAAGAAGATCCCAACCAATATTTGACCACCTTCCTGAGAATATGTGACACAGTGAAATCTAATGGTGTTCATCCTGACGCCTATAGATTGCTCTTATTTCCCTTCTCACTCAGAGACAAGGCAGCCAAGTGGCTGGAATCCTTCTCAAGGGAGAGCTTGACAACTTGGGAGGATGTGGTGAACAAATTCTTAGCAAGATTCTACCCTCCTCAACGAATCAATAGGCTGAGAGCTGAGGTTCAAACCTTCAGGCAACAGGATGGTGAGACTCTGTATGAAGCATGGGAGAGGTTCAAAGACTTAACAAGGAGGTGTCCACCTGACATGTTCAACGAATGGGTCCAGCTGCACATTTTCTATGAAGGGCTCTCTTATGAGTCAAAGAAGGCAGTAGATCATTCATCTGGAGGGTCTTTGAACAAGAAGAAGACAATTGAGGAAGCTATAGATGTTATTGAAACAGTAGCAGAAAATGACTACTTCTATGCGTCCGAAAGAGGGAACACAAGAGGAGTGATGGAGCTAAACAATGTAGATGCTCTGTTGGCCCAAAACAAGCTCATTACTCAGCAGCTGGCTGACCTCACCAAGAAGATGGAGATGAACCAAGTAGCAGCAATCTCCACTTCATCAACAACACAAGAAGGAGTAAACCAAGAAGCAGAAGGGAGTCAGGAGCAAGCCAACTACATTGGGAATTCACCAAGGAAAAACTATGATCCATACTCCAAGACTTACAATCCTGGATGGAGAAATCACCCAAACTTTGGGTGGGGAAGTGAGCAAGATCAAAACCAAGACCAGAGACGTTACAACTCTAACAACAATGCAGCTCACCAACAATTCACCCAGAGGACATCTCAACACCCCCACAACGACACTTCTCTACATACTTATCAAAACCAAAACAGCACATCTGCTCCGAACCACTCATCAATTGATGACAAGCTCTCTAAGATTGAAACATTCATTGAAGGAATATGCAGAGACATTCAAGACAGTAAAGCATTCAGAGAGGAAGTGCAGTCAAACATGCAGAATCAAAATGCTGCCATCACAAAACTGGAGACACAAATCAACTATCTTTTTAAGCAGCTTCCGAACCACAATTTTTGCTATGATACCTATTCAAGCAAAAGGGAGGAGTGTCAAGCTATCACACTTAGGAGTGGAAAGGAACTGAAGGAACATCCTCAAAAACCACTAGAAGAAAGCTCAATTGAAAAGGAAGAGGAGCAAGATGGAATGCAACCCGCCACACCAAGTTTGCAGAAAGAGAAAAGGATACCCCAACTCAACATCTCAAGAGCTCCATACCCCCAACTATTGAAGAAAAAAGAAGATGACAACCAGTTCTTGAGATTTTTGGAAATCTTCAAGAAGCTACAAATCAACATACCATTTGCTGAAGCCATAGAACAAATGCCACTTTATGCCAAGTTTTTGAAGGAGCTAATGACTAAGAAAAGAAGCTAGAAGAACAATGAGACTGTGATACTAACTAAAGAGTGCAGTGCTATCATTCAGCATAAAGTACCTCAGAAACTGAAGGATCCTGGGAGTTTTCAGATCCCTTGCATTATAGGAGAAATCACAGTAGAAAAGGCTCTTTGTGACTTAGGGGCCAGCATCAATTTGATGTCAGTAGCTATGATGAGAAAGATGAAAATTGAGGAGGCTAAACCAACAAAAATGGCTCTACAACTGGCAGACTGATCGTTCAAATTCCCTCAAGGGATAGTGGAGGATTTGCTAGTAAAAGTAGGAGATTTCATATTCCCAGCAGATTTTGTGGTGCTGGACATGCAGGAAGACGCCAAAACCTCCATCATTCTGGGAAGGCCATTCTTGGCTACTGCTGGAGCTGTCATTGATGTTCAAAAGGGTGACCTCACCCTTAGATTACACAATGAAAAGATGACATTTAATGTGTTCAAGGCCATGAGTTATCCACCAGAACAATTGGGGGAATGCATGAGGTTAGATGCACTTGAGGATGAAGTGCAGGAGAATTTTGAAGAAGATGAACCTGAAGAGAACGAGAGATTGGTGGAGGAAGAATCTGAATCAAGTGAAGAGGTAGCTACAACAGAAACACATATACCAGATGCACCAAAGGAAGGGAGCGAAAAATCAGAAGTACCCAAACTTGAACTCAAAGCACTGCCACCCACTCTCAAATATGTATATCTAGGAAAAAATGAAAACTACCCAGTGATCATAAATTCATCCCTCAGTCAAGATCAAGAGGACGAGCTACTTAAGGT
>NC_029786.2:64031142-64097453 GCF_000816755.2 Arachis ipaensis
ATTAAAGATTTTTCAAAGATAGCCAAGCCCTTAAGCAATCTCCTTGTATCTGATACACCATTCATCTTTGATAAAACCTGCATGCTAGCATTTACACATTTGAAAAAGAGGTTATCCTCTGCTCCTATCATTTCCCCACCTGATTGGAATTTACCATTTGAATTGATGTGCGTTGCATCTGATTTTGCAGTTGGGGCAGTGTTAGGACAAAGGAAAGATAACCTAGTTCGTGTGATATACTATGCTAGCAAAGTCCTTAATGAAACTCAAAGAAATTATACCACTACTGAAAAGGAATTGCTAGCAATAGTTTTTGCATTTGACAAATTTAGATCATACCTCATTGGTGCTAAAGTGATCGTTTTTACAGATCACACAACACTTAAATATTTGTTTGCCAAGCAAGAATCGAAGCCAAGACTAATAAGGTGGATCTTACTGTTGCAGGAATTCGATATTGAAATCAGAGACAAGAAGGGAGTGGAGAACAAGGTGGCAGATCACTTATCTAAAATCCCTCATGATCAAGGTGGAGAAAATGATACAAGTGTTAACGAGCTCTTCCCTGATAAGCAGTTGATGACAGTTCATAAAGCACCATGGTTCGCAGATATTGCAAATTTCAAGGCAACTGGAGCATTACCCCCAGGGATCAATAAACATCAAAAGAGGAAGCTCATGAATGATGCAAAATACTTTGTCTGGGATGAGCCATATCTCTTCAAGAAATGTTCAGATAGAATTCTTAGAAGCACTAGAAGCTCTCCTCTTACGATATGGGGTAAAACACAAAGTAGCCACACCTTACCATCCTCAAACAAGTGGGCAAACTGAGATATCCAACAGAGAGCTGAAGAGAATCCTGGAAAAGACTGTGGGCGCATCTAGAAAGGATTGGTCGAAGAAGTTAGATGATGCTCTGTGGGCATACAGAACAGCATTCAAAACCCCACTTGGAATGTCTCCATATCAATTAGTCTATGGGAAAGCTTGTCATTTACCACTGGAGCTAGAACATAAAGCTCTTTGGGCTATCAAGATACTAAATTTTGACAGCATTGCTGCTGGTGCAAAAAGAATCTTGCAGCTGCAAGAGATGGAGGAATTCAAGTCACAAGCCTATGAAAACACTAAGATGTATAAAGAGAAGGCAAAAAGAAAACATGACATGCACTTGGCACCCAGGAGTTTCGAAAAAGGGCAGCAAGTACTCCTCTACAATTCTAAATTAAGGCTATTCCCAGGGAAACTCAAGTCAAGGTGGTCCAGACCTTTCTTGGTTACAAAAGTGTCACCATATGGCCACATCGAAATCACGGATGAAAGCTCAAAGAGGACTTTTACAGTGAATGGACAAAGACTCAAGCATTATCTGGGCAACATGGGGGAAGACCCCAGAGTAAAGTACCATCTCAAATAATTAAGAACTCGTCGAGCTAGCGACGATAAAAGAGCGCTCTGTTGGGAGGCAACCCAACCTCAGGTAGTTTCAATTTCATCCTTATTTCAATAAAAGTCACAAGTGGTTTCCCCTGTATTGAAAGGAGCTAAGTTTGGTGTTCCACACCAGAACAATCCAAGAGTGATGGCGTAATTCTAAGTTTGGTGTTCCACTAAAGGACATTGGTTAGAATTACATCCCACTCCCAAAAGAACATTGCTAGCTCCATCCAACCAAGAGAAACCACTTAGGTGTAGTTAGACTATAGATGATCATTGCTTTGTTGATAATAAGATATGAGGGTCTCTGCATATATGCAATATTGTAGAACATGCTTCCATGAACCTTTTCAATTCTGCATTTTAAAGCTCTTATTGCTTAGGTCCATGATTTCTAGTTTAAATGTCACTGCATCTTTCCCTTATTTACCTGTAAGCTTGTCCATTTTAAATTTAATGAAGAGAGAATGATTGTTTTTAAAAGACCAGAGTGGAGTTTATATTGTGGAAGTGCATTCATGAATCCTTGGGGTAGTCATAAGTTAGCTAAGTTGGTTCAACCACAAGGTTAGGAGGACAATTATCTATCCTGAATACTTTGCTTTGGATACACTCATGAGACTAAGTTAATAACAAGATCCTAAGAAGAGAAAAGGGAAAGAACAATGGAAGTGAAAAAAACAAAATAAAAAGAGTAAGCAATAAGGCTAGGCATCAATGGTTTTAAGCTTGAGGCAAGTGCCTGTGGTGCCCCTGTGTGAGGGATCTACTTGGATGAATAAGCTCTTAGGGGTGCTTTATCACTTGGTAACTTGGGTTAACTAACCCGGGATTATCAGCTGAAAATCCACTATCAAGAGTAACCCTCACTACAGAGCATTTAGTAACCCAAAGAGGTGCTGGACACCAAGGTCTCAAGAAAAGAAAACAAATAAACTATATGTCTGTGGTGTGTATGTATGGGGGAGAGACTTGAGGGAGTAAGTCCTTAGGGGTGCTTCAACACCTAGCACCTTGAACCAACTGGTTCGGGAGTGTTGGCTGAAAGCTTATCTTAAAGAGTTGCCCCCTTACAGAGCACTTAGCCTAAATAACACAAATAACCCTTGAAACAACAATAAAAGGATCAATGAATAAAAGTCTCATGAGATATAAACAAAGTAAGTGTTTAGGGACATGATAAAGGTCTGAAAGCCAGTAATGGAATGAACCTAAGTTGCTATGCATGAAACCACCATAAAATCAGTAATATGACTTCCACAAGAATGACTCATTCCTCTGGATATTCCATTCATCATTCTCTTGTTCCAGTACTTGCTTAGGGACAAGCAAGCTTTAAGTTTGGTGTTGTGATGCCAGGGCTTCTTGGCCAGTTTCACTGGCCTTTTCTTTACTGTTTTAGGTTAGTTTCATACATTTCTTTAGAAAATAAGCTAGTTTTGGGTAAATATTCACTTATGCCTTGACTCAAGCACACATTGTGTATTTTAAATGATTTCATGAGGATTTCGCATAAGTTTAGTGACAAATATTATGTTGCATTACTCATGACTTGGAATTGGAGCTTTGATGCACTTTGTTGCTTGATTTCAGGACCAAAAAGGAGCAAGAAATGGGAGGTAACTTGCAAGGATTAATGAGAAAAGTGATTGCCAATAACACTCTCAAAGAAAGCCATCAATGCCCACGTTAGAGAGTCACGTTAACCAAGTTAACGTGAACTCTAACGTGGAGAAGAGAAGTTGAGCCAACGTTAGTGACACTCAACCTTGTCACTAACGTTGGTAATCACTCATAAGTGGCCATGTTAGAAGCCACGTTAACCTAGTTAACGTGGCCTCTAACGTTAAGGGGGAGGGAGAGAAGCCAACGTTAGTGACACTCAACATTGTCACTAACGTTGGCCTATGGTGCTAAGTACCACGTTAACTCCCACGTTACCTTGGTTAACGTGGGAATTAACGTAGAGGATGAAGAGTTGTCGACAACGTTAGTGACACTCAACATTGTCACTAACGTTGAAGCAACCACACAACCCCCAAGAGTCACGTTAACCTCCATATTAACTTGGTTAACGTGGAAGCTAACGATGAGAAATGAAAGATGAGCCAACGTTAGTGACAATGTTAAGTGTCACTAACGTTCTCGAACTTATATTCTCACTAAATATTAACACCCCTAACGTCCTGAGCTGAAGTCTCTGCCCACTTAGCACTTTCTCTCTGCAAGTAAAGCCAAGCCCAAATGAAGAAAAGAACTGCTTCAAACTCAAGATCCAAAGGCCCAAGACTTGAAGAGTAAACTAGAAGCTGAGAAGAGTAGGATATATAGGAGTAACTTTGAATTGTAAAGGAGTTCTGGAGGCTGAAGAATTACTCTCTGTATTTACTTTCTTTGCAATTTCTAGTTTTATGATGTATTCTCCATGTTTGTTTTCATTTTCAAGAGCTATGAACAACTAAACCCCCTTTCATTGGCTTAGGGAGCTCTGTTGTAATTTGATGGATCAATACTAATTTTCATGTTCTTCTTCTATCTTTCCTCTTGATTTTACTTGAAAGCTTTCGATCTTCATCCAATTGAGTAGTTATCTTGGAAGAGAAGCTATTCAAACTTGGATCTCTTTTGAACCTTGGAAGAGGAATGAAGAGATCAAGCTAGAAATGCTTTCTCATGCTAGACCAAATTGGGTTTGGATGGGTATGTGACTATAACCCTCTCAATACTTGGTTTGGGAAATGCATGTGGTATAATCAGTGACCGTACTTCATCTCTTCTCATGAGCAATTGACCAAGGAATTGGCTATTGATCAAGATTTGAGAGATTAAATTGCAAGGAATTGCAATTCAATCACTTAAGATTGCCAAGGAGATCAATGAGTGCATTGATTGAGGAAGAGATGAAAATGAACTTGATCCGGAGAATTGCAACATCTCCTAAGCCCAATGAATTCCCCATCTCTAATCTTACCCATTCTCTTTAATTTCTGCGATTTACTTTTATGAGCAAATCCCCCATTCTCATTTACAATTCTGCAATTTATTTTCAGTCATTTACTTCCAGTCCTTTAATTCTAGCATTTACTTTTCCGTTATTTACATTCCTGCCATTTTATTTTCTGCAACTCTCAACCCAAATTCTGGATTCGCTCAACTAGAACATTCTTCTAATTAAAGTTGCTTAATC
Organism: Arachis ipaensis; assembly: GCF_000816755.2. Lineage (NCBI taxonomy): Eukaryota > Viridiplantae > Streptophyta > Magnoliopsida > Fabales > Fabaceae > Arachis > Arachis ipaensis. Next base: position 64,035,770 of record NC_029786.2, read on the forward strand.
AATCAATCCCTGTGGGATTCGACCTCACTCTATTGTGAGTTTTTACTTGACGACAACTTCGGTACACTTGCCGAAGGGTGATTTGTTGAGAGACAAGTTTTCCGCGCACCAGTGCTTATGTCAATGGCCTTGCACTCTCCTTTTGGGTTCTCTTCTGTATTGCTTGGGAGAGTACTAGGAGGGATTTCAGTGATCCTCTTACTCAGCTGGCCCACTTGTGCTTCCAAATTTCTAATGGAAGACCTTGTTTCATTCATGAAACTCACAGTGGCCTTGGACAGATCAGAGACTAAGTTTGCCAAATTAGAAGTATTTTTTCAGAGTTCTCTGTCTGTTGCTGAGTGGATGATGGAAAAGGTTTATTATTGTTAAACCTATTTCTTCCACCATTATTAAAGCCTTGTTGGGGATTTTGATCCTTCCATGAGAAATTTGGATGATTTCTCTGCTGCATCAGAGAAACTAATTGAGGTTTCAGCTCAAAGTTGTTTGCTCCAATGGCAGGAATGGAGATGCTTCTTCCATGTAAATTGGAATTAGGTGCAGTAAAGTCACCAAGCATCCTCCTTGCATTATTATTATTTTTGGCTGACATCTCCTCTTCCTGTTCGAAAATTTCTGACAGGTGCTTGCTGGTTTGTTGTAATTTAGCTTCTCTTAATTTTCTCTTCAGAGTCCTTTCAGGTTCTGGATCTGCTTCAACAAGAATGTTCTTGTCCTTGCTCCTGCTCATATGACAAAGAAGAGGGCACAAAAAAATAATAATAATAGAGATCCTTTATACCACAGTATAGGGATTCCTTTGTGAGTGGAAGAAAAGAGGGAGACAAAGAATGTGGTGTAAAGAAAGAAACACAACTGTCAGGAGGGCAGAGATGTGAGATGAGATGTTAGTAAATGAATAAATAAATAGAATAAGACGGGAGAGGGAGAATTTTCGAAAATAATTTTTGAAAAAGAGTTAGTGATTTTCAAAAATAGTTTTTGAAAAAGGTTAGTATTTTTTTCGAAAAATTTTAAAATCAAAAATAAAAATAGTTAGTTAATAAAAAAGAAATTTTTGAAAAAGAGGGAAGATATTTTCGAAAATTAGAGAGAGAGTTAGTTAGGTAGTTTTGAAAAAGTTAAGGAACAAACAAAAAGTTAGTTAGTTAGTTGAAACAAATTTTGAAAAGATAAGAAGTTAGGAAGTTAGAAAAGATATTTTGAAATCAAATTTTTGAAAAAGATAAGATAAAAAGATATTTTGAAAAGATATGATTGAAATTAGTTTTGAAAAAGATTTGATTTTTAAAATCACAATTAATGACTTGATTCATAAGAAATCATAAGATATGATTCTAGAACTTAAAGTTTGAATCTTTCTTAACAAGCAAGTAACAAACTTGAAATTTTTGAATAAAACATTAATTGTTATTGTTATTTTCGAAAATTTGATACAAAAATAAGAAAAAGATTTTTGAAAAATATTTTTGGAATTTTCGAAAATAACTAAGAAATTTGAAAAAGATTTGATTTTTGAAAAAAGATTTTGAAAAAGGTGAGATTTTTAAATTGAAAATTTGATTTGACTCATAAAAACAACTAGATTTTTAAAAATTTTTGAAAGAGTCAACTCAAATTTTTGAATTTATGAGAGAAAAAAAGGAAAAGATATTTTTTTGATTTTTGAATTTTTATGATGAGAGAGAAAAACAAGAAAAATGATGCAATGCATGAAAGTTATGGATCAAAACAATGAATGCATGCAAGAATGCTATGAATGTCAAGATGAACACCAAGAACACTATGAAGATCATGATGAACATCAAGAACACATTTTTGAAAAATTTTTAATGCAAAGAAAACATGCAAGACACCAAACTTAGAATTCTTTAATGCTTAGACACTAAGAATCCAAGAATGCATATGAAAAACAAGAAAAGACACAAAACATGCAAATGCAAAGATCAAACAAGAAGACTTGCCAAGAACAACTTGAAGATCATGAAGAACACTATGAATGCATGAAAATTTTCGAAAAATGCAGGATGCACATGCAATTGACACCAAACTTATAACATGACTCAAGACTCAAACAAGAAACAAAAAAATATTTTTGATTTTTATGCTTTTCTAAATTTTTTTGGATTTTTCGAAAATTAATTGAAAAAGGAAAATAAGGATTCCAAAACTTTTAATATGAATTCCAGGAATCTTGCATTCTTAGTCTAAAGCTTCAGTCCAGGAATTAGACATAGCTCACTAGCCAGCCAAGCTTTCAATGAAAGCTCCGGTCCAAAACACTAGACATGGCCAATGGCCAGCCAAGCTTCAGCAAACATAGAGACCTCTCATGTATACAATAGCTGATATTTCATCCAACTTCATATACTTATGAGTGGAAGCCTCAGTCCAAAAGAATTTAGACATGGCTTTACAGCCAGCTAGGCTTCACATGCTTCATGAAACACTAGAATTCATTCTTTAAAAATTTTGAATAAATTTTTTTTTTGAAAACAGGTGAGAAAATTTTGAAATATTTTTGAAAAATTTTTGAAAAGAAAACAAAAAGAAAATTACCTAATCTGAGCAACAAGATGAACCGTCAGTTGTCCAAACTCGAACAATCCCCGGCAACGGCACCAAAAACTTGGTGCGCAGAAATTATGATTACACTTCTAATTATGTAAAATTCATCGCTCTTTCTTTCCCTGGTAATGGCGCCAAAAACATGATGCCAATACCATGGTTCACAACTTCGCACAACTAACCAGCAAGTGCACTGGGTCGTCCAAGTAATACCTTACGTGAGTAAGGGTCGAATCCCACGGAGATTGTTGGTATGAAGCAAGCTATGGTCACCTTGCAAATCTCAGTCTTACTCCTTTCCATGGCTGGCTTTATGTGATACATCACCATTGTCAATGGCTACTTTCGGTCTTCTCTCGGGAAAATGATCCAAATGCCCTGTCACGGCACGGCTAATCGTCTGGAGGCATCACCCTTGTCAATGGCTTCATCTTATCCTCTCAGTGAAAATGGTCAACGCACCCTGTCACGGCACGGCTATTCATCTGTCGGTTCTCGATCATGCTGGAATAGGATCTACTATCCTTTTGCGTCTGTCACTACACCGGGCAATCACGAGTTTGAAGATCGTCACAGTCATTCAATCATTGAATCCTACTCAGAATACCACAGACAAGGTTTAGACCTTCCAGATTCTCTTGAATGCTGCCATTATTCTAATTTATACCACGAAGATTCCGATTAAGAGATCTAAAAGATACTCATTCAGTCGAAGGTAGAACGGAAGTGGTTGTCAGGCACGCGTTCATAGGGAATGATGATGATTGTCACGTTCATCACATTCAGGTTGAAGTGCGAATGAATATCTTAGAAGCGAAATAAGATGAATTGAATAGAAAATAGTAGTACTTTGCATTAATATTTGAGGAACAGCAGAGCTCCACACCTTAATCTATGGAGTGTAGAAACTCTACCGTTAAAATTACATAAGTGAAAGGTCCAGGCATGGCTGAATGGCCAGCCTCTCTGATCTAAGAACCAAGCATCCAAAGATTCAAAGATGGTTCAAAAGATGTCAAATACACTAGTAAAATGTCCTATTTATAATAAACTAGCTACTAGGGTTTACATGAGTAAGTAATTAATGCATAAATCCACTTCCGGGGCCCACTTGGTGTGTGCTTGGGCTGAGCTTTAGCTTTCCATGTGCAAAGGCCATTTGTGGAGTTGAACGCCAGGTTTTGATCCATTTCTGGCGTTCAACTCTGGTTTTGGATCCTTTTCTGGCGCTGGACGCCAGAATTGGGCAGAGAGCTGGCGTTGAATGCCAGTTTGCGTCGTCTATTCTTGGCCAAAGTATGGACTATTATATATTTCTGGAAATCCTTGGATGTCTACTTTCCAACGCAATTGGAAGCGTGCCATTTCGAGTTCTGTAGCTCCAGAAAATCTACTTTGAGTGCAGGGAAGTCAGAATCCAACAGCATCAGCAGTCCTTCTTCAACCTCTGAATCTGATTTTTTCCTCAAGTCCCTCAATTTCAGCCAGAAAATACCTGAAATCACAGAAAAACACACAAACTCATAGTAAAGTCCAGAAATGTGAATTCAACATAAAAACTAATGAAAACATCCCTAAAAGTAACTAGATCCTACTAAAAACATACTAAAAACAATGCCAAAAAGCGTATAAATTATCCGCTCATCAGAGCGTATCCCAGTTGGATACAATTGCTAGGGGTTGAGTGTAGTACCACTCTCTTGCTTTTCCCTCAAGAGAAAATGGGAAAGCTTTCAGCAGAATTGAAGTTTCATCTGTACGATCTCGCCTGACGGTAGAACAGGCTACCTGGAAATCTCTCAGGTGCTTGATAGGCTCTTGAGCGGGTAAGCCATGAAGCTTGGGCATCAAATTGAGCAGTGCGGTCTTTATTTCGAAATCTATAGCCACAGCTGGGTAATGCACTTGAAACGGTTGCATTGTAAAATTAGGGGCTCCTTCCTCCTGGATGGTAACTCTCATAGGTTCTGCCATGTCGTCTGCACGTGAATCAACTGAATCAGTAGAACGGGAGCTAGTTTCTTCCTCAAGTTCACTTTCAGATCCGCCCTCGGAGTGGGCTAACCGACGCCGAGCTCGCCTTATTTATGAAATAGTCCTTTCAATTTTAGGATCGAATATTAGCAAGCGCGGATCAAGAAGTGAACGCGTCATTTGACGAAAGAAACAGGCAGCTCATAGTAGCAAAATAAAATAAAATACAAATAAATAAATTCTAATTAATAACTTTAGCACTCTATTGCAACTCCCCGGCAACGGCGCCAAAAATTGATGCGGGCAAAAATTGGTGAATTAAAAATTATTAGAATATATGCGTTGCAAGTATAGTTCTTAACTCGCCAGAAATCCACCGCCCAATTTAGAAAGGTGTCACAGAAAATTGAAATTTAAAATACTAGGAGTATGAATCCCAGGTCGTCTCCCAACGAGTTGCAGGAAAGGGTGCTATTTTATTAATCAGATGTTTTTGAAAAGGGTTGAGTTGAGTAAACTGGAAATTAAATTGATGAAATTGAATAATGTAAATAAAAGCCTTGACTGGGAGTTGATTACATGGAAGCCCTATTCTTGATGGAACATTCTTAAGATTAGTTGACAATTGAGAGTTATTTCGTTTAGTTATCCTTTACTAAGTAAGGGAAGGTAAAATAAGTTGGAGTGCTGTTCTATTCACAAGTCCCAATCCACTCTGGGGAGGGTTGGTGTCAGGAATTAGAGAGCAATCCAACAATAAACAACCTACAACCTTTCTCTTGAACCTTCCAACTCAAGGGTTCCTTTCAATCAACTCCCCATCAAGTTAGGGAACTACTCACTCATTGTAAAGGTAAAATTCATAGCATATGAAAAGGAATTAAAGAAAGATATTGTAAATAAAAATAAAAAATAATCAATTAAAAATAAAAGTGATCCTTGCATTAAATAATCCTAAAAATATTCCAATGGTAAAATTAAACAAAGCAAGGAACATGGAAGAGTAAGCCAAGTAAAGAAAACGAACTAGAATGACGAAGTCTTGATGAGGTAATAACTCTTCTCAATATCCCAATGCAAAAAGCTAGAGAAACTAAAAATCCTAAGAACTATGAATGTGTAGAGAGAAAACCTAGGGGAGAAGCAAAACTAGATCTAAAAACTAAAACTGTGTAGAATGAATGTTCCTCTGGTTTCTGCATGTTCTTTGGCTCTAGTCTGCTGTTCTGGGCCGAAAATTGGGTCAAAATAGGGCCCAAAATCGCCCCCAGCGAATCTGCAAATTATGCAGATTGCGCACGTCACGCGATCGCGTCGCTCATGCGGACGCGTCATTCGCGTTTCTGGTTTGCCACGCGGATGCGTCGTCCATGCCTCCGCGTCGCTCGTGCTTTTCCATTCCGCGCGGTCGCGTCGTCCATGCGGCCGCGTCACTACGATTTGATCTTCTCCGCGCGGTCACGTCGTCCATGCGGCCGCGTCACTTCTCGCTGGTCATCTCCTCAATTTCTTGTGTTCCTTCCATTTTTGCTAGCTTCCTTTCCAATCTCCAACTCATTCTTGCCCTATAAAGCCTGAAACGCTTAACACACAGATCACGGCATCGAATGGAATAAAGGAGAAGTAAAATGTATAATTAAAAGTCTCTAGGAAGCAGTTTTCACTCATGTAATAATTTCAGGAAGAAAATATAAATGCATGCTATATTAATGAATAAGTGGGTCAGGATCATGATAAAACCACACAATTAAACACAATATAAACCATAAAATAGTGGTTTGTCAATCCTGTTTCTTCTGAGGCAATGTCAGTTGATCCAGATCACTTAGTTCATTGGTGAGCAAGGGAGGTTCATCTTCCCAAGTCTCATTACCAAATAATTTGGCATTCAGCTTCATGATTGCACCAAGGTACTTAGAAACTTGCTCTTCAGTAACATCCTCATTCTCTTCAGAAGAAGAATACTCATCAGACTCATGAATGGTATAAGGAGGTTTAATGGAATCTCTATGGTCTCCAGATGAGCCTCAGAGTTCTTTGGTTCCTCAGAGGGAAACTCCTTATTGATCTTTGGACGTCCCAGGAGGTCTTCCTCACTGGGATTCACGTCTTCTCCCTCCCTTGTAGGTTCGGCCATGATGATCAATTCAATGGCCTTGCACTCTCCTTTTGGATTTTCTTCTGTATTGCTTGGGAGAGTACTAGGAGGGGTTTCAGTGATTCCTTTACTCAGCTGGCCCACTTGTGCTTCCAGATTTCTAATGGAAGACCTTGTTTCATTCATGAAACTTAAAGTGGCCTTAGATAGATCAGAGACTATGTTTGCTAAGCTAGATGGATCCTGCTCAGAACTCTCTGTCTTTTGCTGAGTGGATGATGGAAAAAGCTTGCTATTAAACCTGTTTCTTCCACCATTGTTAAAGCCTTTTTGAGGCTTTTGTTGATCCTTCCATGAGAGATTTGGATGATTTCTCCATGAGGGATTATAGGTGTTTCCATAGGGTTCACCCATGTAATTCACCTCTGCTATTTCAGGGTTCTCAGGATCATAAGCTTCTTCCTCAGAAGATGCCTCTTGAGTACTGTTGGGTGCAGATTGCATTCCATTCAGACTCTGAGAAATCATATTGACTTGCTGAGTCAATATTTTATTCTGAGCCAATATGGCATTCAGAGTATCAATTTCAAGAGCAAACGGGAAAAGCATAAGCCTGTAGACCTCGGGATCAACCCCATTGGTCTTAACAGTATCACAGATCTGCAAGAATTCAGTTAAGAACTGAAAAGGATCTTCAGATGGAAGCCCATGAAACTTGCAGTTCTGCTGCATCAGAGAAACTAATTGAGCTTTCAGCTCAAAGTTGTTTGCTCCAATGGCAGGGATGGAGATGCTTCTTCCATGTAAATTGGAATTAGGTGTAGTAAAGTCACCAAGCATCCTCCTTGCATTATTATTATTTTCGGATGCCATCTCCTCTTCCTGTTCGAAAATTCCTGTAAGGTTGTCTCTGGATTGTTGTATTTTATCTTCTCTTAGTTTCCTTTTTAGAGTCCTTTCAGGTTCAGGATCTGCTTCAACAAGAATATTCTTGTCCTTGCTCCTACTCATATGACAAAGAAGGGAACAAGAAAAGAAGAGGAATCCTCTATATTATAGTAAAGAGGTTCCTTATTGTTAGTAGAAGAAGAAAAGGAATAAGAGTGAAGAAGAATGGATAATCCAAACATAAGGGTGAGGATAGGAGCAGAGATATGAGATGAAGAGAAATGTTAGTAAGTAATTAAATAAATAGAAGAAGATGAGAGAGAGAAGTTTTCGAAAATAATTTTTGAAAAGGAGTTGATGATTTTCGAAAATTAAAGGGGAAATAAAATTAAAATTAAAACAATTAGTTAATTAAAAAGGAATTTTGAAAAAGGAGAGAGGGAATTTTCGAAAATAAATAAGAAAAATGAAAAAGATTTGATTTTTGAAAAAGATTTTGAAAAGATAAGATTTTCTAAATTGAAAATTTGATTTGACTCATAAGAAACAACTAAATTTTAAAAAGTTTTGAAAAAGTCAACTCAAATTTTCGAAAATTTATGAGTGAAAAAGGGAAAGATATTTTTTTGATTTTTGAATTTTTAATGATGAAAGAGAAGAACATTATCAAAAAGACTCAATGCATGAAAATTTTGGATCAAAACACATGATGCATGCAAGAACACTATGAATGTCAAGATGAACACCAAGAATACTTTGAATGTCAAGATGAACACCAAGAACTTATTTTTGAAAAATTTTTAAGAAAAGAAAAACATGCAAGACACCAAACTTAGAAATTTTTTTTTTTATATTAAGACACTAAGAATTCAAGAATGCATATGAAAAACAAGAAAATACACAAAACAATAAATTTTAAAGATCAAACAAGAAGACTTATCAAGAACAACTTGAAGATCATGAAGAATACCAGACATGAATTTTTCGAAAATTTTCAAGAAAAATTAAAAAGATGCAATTGACACGAAACTTAAAAATTGACACTAGACTCAAACAAGAAATACAAAATTATTTTTAATGATTTTATAAAATTTTTGTGTTTTTCGAAAATTATTTTGAAAAAGAAAAATAAGGATTTCAAAATTTTTAATAGGAATTCCAGGAATCTTGCAATATTAGTCTAAAGCTTCAGTCCAGGAATTAGACATGGCTCACTAGCTAGCCAAGCTTTCAGTGAAAGCTCCGGTCCAAAACACTAGACATGGCCAATGGCCAGCCAAGCTTTAGCTGGACATTACATGCATTGAAGTGATTAGTTGAAGCCTTAGTCCAAAAGAATTTAGACATGGCTTTATAGCCAGCCAGGATTTAACAAATCATCATGAAACACTAGAATTCATTCTTAAAAATTCTGAAGAAAAATATATTTTTGAAAATAATTTTTTTTTATTTTTTCGAAAATAGGAATAATAAAAACAAAAAGGTTAAAATTAAAATAAAGTTACCTAATCTGAGCAACAAGATGAACCGTCAGTTGTCCAAACTCGAACGATCCCCGGCAACGACGCCAAAAACTTGGTGTGCGAAATCGTGATCATTCCATTCCTTGGTAACGGCGCTAAAAACTCAATACGCACGTTCTTGATCTTATATCTGTTTCACAACTTTGTACAACTAACCAGCAAGTGCATTGGGTCGTCCAAGTAATAAACCTTACGTGAGTAAGGGTCGATCCCACGGAGATTGTCGGCTTGAAGCAAGCTATGGTCACCTTGTAAATCTCAGTCAAGCGGATTAAATTGTATTAAGAAACTATAGTGGATGAAAATTAAATAAAATATAAAATAGGATAGTGGTACTTATGTAATTCATTGGTGAGAATTTCAGATAAGCGTATAGAGATGCTTTCGTTCCTCTGATCTCTGCTTTCCTGCTGTCTTCATCCAATCAATCCTACTCCTTTCCATGGCAAGTGATAAACCCATATTTCATGAGTTCTTTTGTGCTTAATTAGAGTGATTTATTCAACTCTTCACCTACTTATTCACATTAATTGCATGATTTTACTTTCCCTTCCTTATTATGTCATATTATGAAAAACATGTTTCCTAAGTTTTAAAAACTAATTATTTTAATTACCTTTATTTCCATTCGATGCCGTGATCAGTGTGTTGAGTAGTTTCAGATTTTCTAAGGCAGAATGACTTAAAGGGTGAAAAAGGAAACATACTAAAATGAAAGGAGAAAGCAAAACGGAGCTTTAAGGAAACTGGTATCCACGCGATCGCATGGATGACGCGATCGCGTGCCAAGCCTGAGTCAGCAGCGACGTGGCCGCATGACTGACGCGGCCGCGCGCCTTAAGCAGAACGCATATGACGCGGTCGCATGACTGACGTGACCGCGTGGCAAGGAAAAGCTCCAAATGACGCGACCGCGTGACCCACGCGGACGCGTGACAGAGGCCACATATCAGAATTTACAGAATACGCCCCCAGCGAATTCTGAAGCCCTTTTTGGCCCAGATCCAAGTACAGACAGCATAGACCAGAGGTTATAAAGTATGGGAATGCACCCATTCAAAGGGAGCTCGCCAATTTCTAGTTTTCATGATTTAGATTTAGTTTAGAGAGAGATTCTCTCTCTCTCTTAGGATTTAGGACTTCTTGTTTTGGGAGTAACTCTGGATCCAGGTTTTAATGTTCTTTTATTTTAGTTCTACATTTATTTATTCCAATATTTGAATTGATTATTATAATTTGATTTAAGAATTCTTCCATGTTACAGACTGCTATTTGAATTTATGATAATTGAGGTATTTTCAGTTCATGATTGTTCACTTTGATTTAAGTTATCATTGCTTCCCATCTAAAGACATTTTTATTATTCTAGCAATTTTACTTTTTCCCCTTTTGGTCCTGGTTAAGAATTCAGTAACTCAACAGTTATTAAACTCAACATAACTGATAATCGTTATCTTTCTAATTGAGCTGAACTTAAATAATCCCAACCTTTTCTTAGGAAATAATTAGGATTCAAAGGTCAATTTAATTAGTCCCTTAACTTTCCTTTGCCCTGGTAAAGGTTGACCAAGTGGAATTAAGATACAACTTTCATTATTGTTGAGAGAGATAACTAAGTTGGACTTCTAATTTCCCTTATCTTGCCAAAAGTTGTTTCACCGTTATTATTTATTTTTAATTGCCATTTAATTCACTCGTCATTTAAATTACTTGTCTCTCACCTTCTAAACCCCGATTACAACCTTTATAACCAATAATAAGAACATACTTCCTCGCAGTTCCTTGAAAAGACGACCCGAGGTTTGAATATTCGGTTAACAATTTTTAAGGGGTTTGTTACTTGTGACACCCAAAACGTTTGTACGAAAGGATTTTTGTCGGTTTAAAGACTATATCTACAATGCGACTGTTTTTATGACATTCTTTACTGGCAAAAATCCTAACGTCAAAATGGCGCCGTTGCCGGGGAACTGCTAACGTGTGCCTTATTATTGGTTATTGTAAATAGGTGGACAACCTTGTAACTACCAACAAGCCCCACCCCGTGCATATGAACCATCCTTTCAACATAACCTCGAACCACCACACTCACAAGCTTCTCTTCACTATTCGCCATCATATGATCCTTCCTTACCCCAATACCAATCCAATCATTCCCAATCATCACCACTTTCCTTTGTATCATGTCCAAGTCTGGCAAACCGCGAAGCAGAGGATTGCCTAAAAGAAACAGTAATTAAATTTCAAACAACCATTCAACAACTGGAGCAAGCACTAATTCAATGGGCCACTAGGCGCTCAAATATACAAGGATCAACCACAGCTCCATGTGGACAGCCCGATGAAGAGCGTAGCATGAAAGAAATACTAGAGACTCCAATGGACAAGACAGAGAATGAATTCGTACTAGAACAAGTGGAAGAAGCTGTCATTGTTCAAGAAGAAGAGTTGGTTGAAGATCTAGGAGATGCTGAACTTCCTTGGGAATCCAGAATTGAGGAAAACTCTGTCCAAGATGCTACAATTGATGCTAAGGAGGATACCGTACAATCTCCAAGGCAAGTCATTTACGAAGAATCAGACGGAATAATCCAAGAAGCAAATTTCCTTGATGATGATAGTCACAAGTCTAGTTCTCCTAGTGATGAACTTGCGTCCGCAAGTGAATTCTCTGAGATCGAAGGATTTTTCCCAAGTGAATATGAAGATGATGCGGACGTAGATTTCTCTTAACCTCCAATTTATGACTCGAGTGATGAGGAAGACATAGAAGACTTTGACAAGGATACAGATACAATTGAAGATCTTTGCAAGGAAGTGGAAGAATTCACAGAAGAGCACAAGGAAACGGAACTTGCAAAACCACCAAAAACACCTATCCCAAGGCCATTACCACCTAATACAAGCTTCAAGTGGGTACAATCCTTAACTTATAATTTTACTTATTCACTTGAATATGGTTTGCTTGAAACAGATGGCCAACTTAGAGCTCTCTGCAACTTTAAGAGTAAGAGGGAATTGGCTCGTACTCAGAGCTGGTGCACCAGGTTCAATAAGGTTCCACGCTTCACCTCGAAGTACACGGATTGGTATCATGCTCAATTGCATGGATCACAGAGAACGTTTGGTCACCACGGTGAGATTCTACTTTTTAACCCGCCCGAATGGAAACTTACAAATCAAAACGGAGGCGGATCTAAAAACACAGCTTGGGATCATGGATTATATTCTGACATTCGTCATCTCGGGAGGCTGAATATCTGTTTGAAGCTGCTCAGAAGCTTTACATGCCTAGTTTGGGACCCCGGAGGCTATTGGCATTCCAAGCACTGGTGGAAATTTTTGGACGAATTTAAACATAAGCCACCATAACAGGATACTCCTCCAATGTCCAACTTAAGGACTTTAACTAAAAGTGCTAGGTGGGAGACAACCCACCATGGTATGGTCGCTTCTTTCTCAATCTATTTCTTGTTTATTGTTTTCAATTTACCTTTTTTTATTTTATTTTAACATTAACCTGGAATCATGCATAGCATTCATGTTAATCACTGCATCCTGCATTTTTCAGTAAAAAAAAAAAGAGGTTGCACGACGCGACCGCATACCTCATACGATCGCGTCATATCGCGAAAAACACCACCCATGTGACCGGGTCACCCACGCGGCTGCGTGATATATATATCGGCGTAAGTATCCAACGAACAGAAAGTTGGGCTGAAATCGTGCGACTCTTGTGTGTTTCGCACAAATTAGCCCACGCGATAGCATGCCCCATGCGATCGCGTCACTTACCCAATATCAATCCCACGCGACCGCGTGAGCGACGCGATCGCGTCGCATGGATTGCATATCACCCCAAAAGGAGACAGAGAGCTGTGCTGAAACGGCGCTGGAGTCGTGCGTTTAGCACAAATTCCAGCTACGCGATCGCGCGACCTACGCGATCGCATCACCCCTCCTTCCTGGATTTTTTAGGTTGTTAGGTAGCTTAGGCTGTGGTTAGTGGATCTAGGTCTGTTTACTTGCACTGTTCTTACTTCTGTTTTATCCTATGTGTAAATGTGTTGCTTCTATAATCATGTTTCATATGCTGCTTTCTTGTATGTTGCTGTTGTTTACATTGAGTTTTTATGATTAATTTATATCTATGTACATGCAGCTTGATTTTTTCAATTCATATGAACTGATATGATTGCTGTTTATTTTCCGGGACAATCCAATTTTAGCCGGAATGCTGCCCAAATTTTTTTTTTAAAAATTGTTTTCATTCATGTTTTGGTTTGGCATTTCTGAAATCTGTTTTACTCTGCTTTACCCAAACCATTACATGAATGCTATGGCAGACTTTCTTTTCCTTTTTGATTTCCTGGTTCATAACCTGCATTTGTGATTCACTGATTCCAATTTCTGATTTCTTTATTTCTATTCGAATCAGCATCACCCTGTTTTCTTTATTCGATTATGAGTACTTCTATTCTTACCTGTGAATCCTTGTTATATGGAATTTTTTCTATGCCACTTACTTTCATAACTCACTAATTTTAATTTACTAATTTCTTTTTACCATACTAACCCTCTTGATCTCTTTTCTGATTACTTTTACTTCCTCTAACTTTCTCACTATGGCATATTGATTTTTTTTTTTCATTTAACATTAATTCAATCACATTTCAATTGCTCATTTTCCTTATTCTATTTCTCCCTTACCGCTTTGAGTTTCCTTTGTTTAATTGCCCATTTGCTTTCCTATTTTTTTTTATCCATTCCTGGTTTTCTATTTTTCAGGATGTCTGCCTCACAGAGGAAAGGCAAAGGCAAGGCTACTGGCAAGCGCAAGAGAGGAGATTCCTCCCAGTCCATCATTGCTCTAATGCACGATTCTTCATGGCGGGAGAAGAACTTTACACAGCAGGAAAAAGCTGACCAGCTGCTCCCTTCGACTGATCCTATAAAATTTGCAAACCGATACTGTGAGCTGAAGTACCCGACTTTTGAAAACTCCAGAAATCTATACCTGGAACGTACCTTGAAGATTCCAGAAGCCCTCCAGCAATACACTACTGAGCAAATCAAGCAACGGGGCTGGTTCTTTTTGGAGAGACCACTGACAGAGGTCAATGCATCTTAGGTCCGGGAATTCTATTGCAACTACTACCTTACTACCCTAGATGCAGTGAACCTGAGGGGAAAGCAAATTCTGGTCACTGAGGAGGCTATAGAGACCATTCTCCAGCTCCCAGCCAAGTCTGATCAGCCAGATAGTTTTGCACAGGCTGAGGAGGACATGGGCCAGATGCAGTTTGATTGGGACGCCGTGAAGGCACGGATAGCTCTTGACCCTGCTGTTCCTTGGGAGATGGGTCAGAACACCACTATGCCTAGAGGGATCAAGAGAGTGTACTTGAATGATGAGGCTCAGCTATGGCATCAGATCTTGAGTAATTTTGTGATGCCGAGTACTCACGAGACGGAGATCCCAGCTACCATGATCACTCTCCCTTGGTGTGTGCTGGAGGGTAAGGACCTTTATCTGCCACGTTTCATTCGGCACTATATGGCCAGGGTCCACGTCCGCGGCACTCTCCCTTTTCCGTATCTGATTACACAGCTAGGCCGTCGAGCTGATGTGCCATGGGAGGATGCCGATGAGAGACCACCAGTGGCGGATTGCAGGAAGATCATTCCACACAGCAGGAACTTCCTTGCTTTGGGCTACAGACCACCACCTGTCACTGCTACTGATGAGACAGCCCCTCCGTTTGCTGGACCCTCTTCATCCACAGCTGCCACAGCTGCCCCTGCTGCCACCACTGCACCTCCACCCGCCTCTGAGCCGGTTTATTGCCTCGTGCACCGTCTATTCCGCCAGCTTGATCAGATGGAGCGCCGTAACAGGCGCCGGTATGAGAGATTGGAGCACCGCAGCAGGCGACGCTATTCCCATCTGAAGCTGATGATTAGACAGGATGCCGACATCCCCTCCGAGCCCGACACACCATCAGAGCCATCAGAGGAGGAGGAGGACGAGCACGAGGAGGAGTCTCATTCCCAGGCGGAGACTCATCAGCAGGCAGGCAGAGAGCACGCCACACCACAGCAGGAGGCCCCACATCAGCTTGAGGCTGCAGATCCGGAGATCCCGCTCCAGTCAGTCCCTCCTCTACAGCAGCCAGACTCTTAGCCCACCACCGCCACAGAGACCCTAGCTACCATCCCTCCCAGTGATGACACTCCTTCACACCCGGCTTGATTAAGCATCGGGGACGATGCTTCTTTTTAAGTGTGGGGAGGTTGCCATCTCTGGCGTTTATTTTGGTGAACTACTACATACTTTTTCTTTTATTTTGGATATTTTTCTGTATTTTTCTCTTTTTCTTTTATTGTTATTTTCTGAGTACTTATACATTGCTACTTGTGTATTTTACTCTATTTTCTGCATTTTGCATCTTTAGTTCATACTTTAGCCATTTAGTTTATTTTAGTTATTTAGTTTAGTTTGCAATTCTGATTTATTAGTGGATTAATTAGTATAGTTTATCCTTTTTAGCATAAGACAGCTTGAAATTTTTGAATCAAAACATTAATTGTTGATAATATTTTCGAAAATTATGAGATAAAATTTAGAAAAAGATTTTTGAAAAATATTTTTAAAATTTTTGAAAATAAATAAGAAAAATGAAAAAGATTTGATTTTTGAAAAAGATTTTGAAAAGATAAGATTTTCTAAATTAAAAATTTGATTTGACTCATAAGAAACAACTAAATTTTAAAAAGTTTTGAAAAAGTCAACTCAAATTTTCGAAAATTTATGAGTGAAAAAGGGAAATATATTTTTTTGATTTTTGAATTTTTAATGATGAAAGAGAAGAACATCAAAAAGACTCAATGCATGAAAATTTTGGATCAAAACACATGATGCATGCAAGAACACTATGAATGTCAAGATGAACACCAAGAACACTTTGAATGTCAAGATGAACACCAAGAACTTATTTTTGAAAAATTTTTAAGAAAAGAAAAACATGCAAGACACCAAACTTAGAAATTTTTTTTTATATTAAGACACTAAGAATTCAAGAATTTATATGAAAAACAAGAAAATACACAAAACAATAAATTTTAAAGATCAAACAAGAAGATTTATCAAGAACAACTTGAAGATCATGAAGAATACCATACATGAATTTTTCGAAAATTTTCAAGAAAAATTAAAAAGATGCAATTGACACTAAACTTAAAAATTGACACTAGACTCAAACAAGAAATACAAAATTATTTTTAATGATTTTATAAAATTTTTGTGTTTTTCGAAAATTATTTTGAAAAAGAAAAATAAGGATTTCAAAATTTTTAATAGGAATTCCAGGAATCTTGCAATATTAGTCTAAAGCTTCAGTCCAGGAATTAGACATGGCTCACTAGCCAGCCAAGCTTTCAGTGAAAGCTCCGGTCCAAAACACTAGACATGGCCAATGGCCAGCCAAGCTTTAGCTGGACATTACATGCATTGAAGTGATTAGTTGAAGCCTCAGTCCAAAAGAATTTAGACATGGCTTTACAGCCAGCCAGGATTCAACAAATCATCATGAAACACTAGAATTCATTCTTAAAAATTCTGAAGAAAAACATATTTTTGAAAATAATTTTTTTTTATTTTTTCGAAAATAGGAATAATAAAAACAAAATGGTTAAAATTAAAATAAAGTTACCTAATCTGAGCAACAAGATGAACCGTCAGTTGTCCAAACTCGAACGATCCCCGGCAACGGCGCCAAAAACTTGGTGTGCGAAATCGTGATCATTCCATTCCTTGGTAACGGCACTAAAAACTCAATACGCACGTTTATGATCTTATATCTGTTTCACAACTTCGTACAACTAACCAGCAAGTGCACTGGGTCGTCCAAGTAATAAACCTTACGTGAGTAAGGGTCGATCCCATGGAGATTGTCGGCTTGAAGCAAGCTATGGTCACCTTGTAAATCTCAGTCAAGCGGACTAAATTGTATTAAGAAATTATAGTGGATAAAAATTAAATAAAATATAAAATAGGATAGTGGTACTTATGTAATTCATTGGTGAGAATTTCAGATAAGCGTATAGAGATGCTTTCGTTCCTCTAATCTCTGCTTTCCTGCTGTCTTCATCCAATCAATCCTACTCCTTTCCATGGCAAGTGATAAATCCATATTTCATGAGTTCTTTTGTGCTTAATTAGAGTGATTTATTCAACTCTTCACCTACTTATTCACGTTAATTGCATGATTTTACTTTTCCTTCCTTATTATGTCATATTGTGAAAAACATGTTTCCTAAGTTTTAAAAATTAATTATTTTAATTACCTTTATTTACATTCGATGCCGTGATCAGTGTGTTGAGTAGTTTCAGATTTTCTAAGGCAGAATGACTTAAAGGGTGAAAAAGGAAACATACTAAAATGAAAGGAGAAAGCAAAACGGAGCTTTAAGGAAACTGGTATCCACGCGATCGCATGGATGACGCGATCGCGTGCCAAGCCCGAATCAGCAGCGACGTGGCCGCATGACTGACGCGACCGCGCACCTTAAGCAGAACGCATATGACGCGGTCGCATGACTGACGCGACCGCGTGGCAAGGAAAAGCTCCAAATGACGCGACCGCGTGACCCACGCGGACGCGTGACAGAGGCCACGTATCAGAATTTATAGAATACGCCCCCAGCGAATTTTGAAGCCCTTTTTGGCCCAGATCCAAGTACAGACAGCATAGACCAGAGGTTATAAAGTGTGGGAATGCACCCATTCAAAGGGAGCTCGCCAATTTCTAGTTTTCATGATTTAGATTTAGTTTAGAGAGAGATTCTCTCTCTCTCTTAGGATTTAGGACTTCTTCTTGTTTTGGGAGTAACTCTGGATCCAGGTTTTAATGTTCTTTTATTTTAGTTCTACATTTATTTATTCCAACATTTGAATTGATTATTATAATTTGATTTAAGAATTCTTCCATGTTACAGACTGCTATTTGAATTTATGATAATTGAGGTATTTTTAGTTCATGATTGTTCTCTTTGATTTAAGTTATCATTGCTTCCCATCTAAGGACATTTTTATTATTCTAGCAATTTTACTTTTTCCCCTTTTGGTCCTGGTTAAGAATTCAGTAACTCAACAGTTATTAAACTCAACATAACTGATAATTGTTATCTTGCTAATTGAGCTGAACTTAAATAATCCCAACCTTTTCTTAGGAAATAATTAGGATTCAAAGGTCAATTTAATTAGTCCCTTAACTTTCCTTTGCCCTGGTAAAGGTTGACCAAGTGGAATTAAGATACAACTTTCATTATTGTTGAGAGAGATAACTAAGTTGGACTTCTAATTTCCCTTATCTTGCCAAAAGTTGTTTCACCGTTATTATTTATTTTTAATTGCCATTTAATTCACTCATCATTTAAATTACTTGCCTCTCACCTTCTAAACCCCGATTACAACCTTTATAACCAATAATAAGAACATACTTCCTCGCAGTTCCTTGAGAAGACGACCCGAGGTTTGAATACTCGGTTAACAATTTTTAAGGGGTTTGTTACTTGTGACACCCAAAATGTTTGTACGAAGGGATTTTTGTCGGTTTAGAGACTATATCTACAACGCGACTATTTTTATGACATTCTTTACTGGCAAAAATCCTAACGTCAGCAAGCTCTATGTAGGGCATCACCGTTGTCAATGGCTACATCCCATCCTCTCAGTGAAAAAAGTCCAAATGCTCTGTCACGGCACGGCTAATCATCTGTCGGTTCTCAATCATACTGGAATAGAATCCATTGATCCTTTTGCGTCTGTCACTACGCCCAGTGGTGCACGAAATTGTGATGTCCAGGCTCAAACTATTCCTGGCACGTGAGCAACTTGGTACGCGTAATCGTGATTACACATTCATAATATGTCACAACTTCGATACAACTAACCAGCAAGTGCACTGGGTCGTCCAAGTAATACCTTACGTGAGTAAGGGTCGAATCCCACGGAGATTGTTGGTATGAAGCAAGCTATGGTCACCTTGTAAATCTCAGTCAGGCAGAGGTTTAGTGGGGAAGAGAGATTGAGGTGATTGGTGAGGGGTTTTTAGGGAAGAGTGTTTATGGGGTTGTGTGAAAGAGAGGGGTGAGAAGAAGTGAGTGGAGGTAGGTGGGGATCCTGTGGGGTCCACAGATCCTGAGTGGATCCTGTGGAGTCCACAGATCCTGAGTAGATCCTGTGGGGTCCACAGATCCTGAGGTGTTCAAGAATTTACATCCCTGCACCCATTAGGCATGTAAAAATGCCTTTGTACCCAACTCTGGGCATTCAGCGCCAGGTTGGTGGCCATTTTGGGCGTTCAACGCCCATTTGTGTGCCATTTCTGGCGTTGAATGCCAGAACCATGCCTGTTCTGGCGTTCAGCGCTCAGAAGCTGCCCATTTTGGGCGTTCAGCGCCAGCACCATGCTCTGTTCTGGCGCTGAACGCCAGACAGATGCTCCTCCAGGGTGTGATTTTTCTTCTGCTATTTTTGACTCCGTTTTCAATTTTTATATTTATTTTGTGACTCCACATGATCATGAATCTAAGAAAACATGAAAAACAAAAATAATAGAGTTAGATAAATAAACATTAGGTTGCCTCCCAACAAGCGCTTCTTTAATGTCAATAGCTTGACAGTGGGCTCTCATGGAGCCTCACAGATGGGCAGAGCTTTGTTGAAACTCTCCAATACCAAACTTAGAGTTTGGATATGGGAGTTCAACACCAAACTTAGAGTTTGGTTGTGACCTCCCAACACCAAACTTAGAGTTTGACTGTGATGCATCAGAGAAACTAATTGAGGTTTCAGCTCAAAGTTGTTTGCTCCAATGGCAGGAATGGAGACGCTTCTTCCATGTAAATTGGAATTAGGTGCAGTAAAGTCACCAAGCATCTTCCTTACATTATTATTATTTTCGGCTGCCATCTCCTCTTCCTGTTCGAAAATTTCTGAAAGGTTATCTCTGGATTGTTGTATTTTAGCCTCTCTTAATTTTTTCTTCAGAGTCCTTTCAGGTTCCGGATCTGCTTCCACAAGAATGTTCTTATCCTTGCTCCTACTCATATGACAAAGAAGAAGGCACAGAAAAATAATAATAATAATAGAGATCCTTTATACCACAGTATAAGGATCCCTGTGTGAGTAGAAGAAGAGGTGGAGACAAAGAATGTAATATAATGGAAGAAACACAACTGTGAGGATGGCAGAGATGTGAGATGAGATGTTAGGATATGAATGAATAAATAGAATGAGATGGGAGAGGGAGAATTTTCGAAAATATATATATATTTTTTTTTTTGAAAAAGAGTTAGTGATTTTCGAAAATGGTTTTTGAAAAATGTTAGTAATTTTCGAAAATTTTTAAAATCAAAAATAAAAAAATAAGAATAATTAGTTAATTAAAAGGAAATTTTTGAAAAAGAGGGAAGATATTTTCGAAAATTAGAGAGAGAGAGTTAGTTAGGTAGTTTTGAAAAAGTTAAGAAACAAACAAAAAGTTAGCTAGTTAGTTGAAACAAATTTTGAAAACCAATTTTGAAAAGATAAGAAGTTAGGAAGTTAGAAAAGATATTTTGAAAAGATATTTTTGAAAAAGATAAGATAAGAAGATATTTTAGAAACTAATTTTGAAAAAGATTTTATTTTTAAAATCTCAATTAATGACTTGATTCACAAGAAATCACAAGATATGATTCTAGAACTTAAAGTTTGAATCTTTCTTAACAAGCAAGTAACAAACTTCAAATTTTTGAATCAAAACATTAATTGATTATGTTATTTTCGAAAATTTGGTATAAAAATAAGAAAAAGATTTTTGAAGAATATTTTTGGAATTTTTGAAAATAACTAAGAATTTAGAAAAAGATTTGATTTTTGAAAAAGATTTTGAAAAAGATAAGATTTTCAAATTGAAAATTTGATTTGACTCATAAGAAACAACTTGATTTTAAAAATTTTTGAAAAAGTCAACTCAAATTTTCGAATTTGATGAGAGAAAAAGGGAAAGATATTTTTTTTTTAATTTTTTTGAATTTTTATGAAAACGTGAAAATTATGCAATGCATGAAATTTTTTAGATCAAAACAATGAATGCATGCAAGGATGCTATGAATGTCAAGATGAACACCAAGAACACTATGAATGTCAAGATGAACACCAAGAACACTATGAAGATCATGATGAACATCAAGAACACATTTTTAATTGAAAAAGATTTGATTTTTAAAATCTCAATTAATGACTTGATTCACAAGAAATCACAAGATATGATTCTAGAACTTAAAGTTTGAATCTTTCTTAACAAGCAAGTAACAAACTTCAAATTTTTGAATCAAAACATTAATTGATTATGTTATTTTCGAAAATTTGGTATAAAAATAAGAAAAAGATTTTTGAAAAATATTTTTGGAATTTTCGAAAATAACTAAGAATTTAGAAAAAGATTTGATTTTTGAAAAAGATTTTGAAAAAGATAAGATTTTCAAATTGAAAATTTGATTTGACTTATAAGAAACAACTTGATTTTAAACATTTTTGAAAAAGTCAACTCAAATTTTCGAATTTGATGAGAGAAAAAGGGAAAGATATTTTTTTTTTATTTTTTTGAATTTTTATGAAAACGTGAAAATTATGCAATGCATGAAATTTTTAGATCAAAACAATGAATGCATGCAAGGATGCTATGAATGTCAAGATGAACACCAAGAACACTATGAAGATCATGATGAACATCAAGAACACATTTTAAAAAATTTTTAATGCAAAGAAAACATGCAAGACACCAAACTTAGAATTCTTTAATGCTTAGACACTAAGAATTCAAGAATGCATATGAAAAACAAGAAAAGACACAAAACAAAAAATCATCAAGATCAAACAAGAAGACTTACCAAGAACAACTTGAAGATCATGAAGAACACTATGAATACATGATATTTTCGAAAAATGTAAGATGCATATGCAAGTGACACCAAACTTATAATGTGACTCAAGACTCAAACAAGAAACAGAAAAATATTTTTGATTTTTTTATGATTTTCTAATTTTTTTTGGATTTTTTGAAAAATTAATAAAAAAAAGAAAAATAAGGATTCCAAAATTTTTAATATGAATTCCAGGAATCTTGCATTTTTAGTCTAAAGCTTCAGTCCAGGAATTAGACATGGCTCACTAGCCAGCCAAGCTTTCAAAGAAAGCTCCAGTCCAAAACACTAGACATGGCCAATGGCCAGCCAAGCTTCAGCATTAAACACCAGAGTATATTGCTCTTGATAACAAATTGCAAGCCTCAGTCCAAATAAATTTAGACATGGCTTTACAGCCAGCCAGGCTTTACATGCTTCATGAAACACTAGAATTCATTCTTCAAAATTTTGAATAAAAATATATTTTTGAAAACATTTTTATTTTTTTTTGAAAACAGATGAGAAAATTTTAGAAATATTTTTGAAAAATTTTTGAAAAGAAAACAAAAAGAAAATTACCTAATCTGAGCAACAAGACTATGGAGTGTAGAAACTCTACCGTTGAAAATACATAAGTGAAAGGTCCAGGCATGGCCGAGATGGCCAGCCCCCAAAACATGATCACAGGATCAAAATACAATCCAGGATGCCAAATACAATAGTAAAAGGTCCTATTTATAATAAGCTAGCTACTAGGTTTTACATGAGTAAGTAATTGATGCAAAAATCCACTTCCGGGGCCCACTTGGTGTGTGCTTGGGCTGGGCTTTGATTGTTACACGTGTAGAGGTCCTCCTTGGAGTTGAACGCCAGCTTTTGTGCCAGTTTGGGCGTTCAACTCTGGTTTTGGCTCCTTTTCTGGCGCTGGACGCCAGATTTGTGTAGAAAGCTGGCGTTGAACGCCAGTTTACGTCGTCTATTCTTGGCCAAAGTATGGACTATTATATATTGCTGGAAGCCTTGGATGTCTACTTTCCAACGCAATTGGAAGCGCGCCATTTCGAGTTCTGTAGCTCCAGAAAATCCACTTTGAGTGCAGGGAGGTCAGAATCCAACAGCATCAGCAGTCCTTCTTCAACCTCTGAATCTGATTTTTGCTCAAGTCCCTCAATTTCAGCCAGAAAATACCTGAAATCACAGAAAAATACACAAACTCATAGTAAAGTCCAGAAATGTGAATTTAACATAAAAACTAATGAAAACATCACTAAAAGTAACTAGATCCTACTAAAAACATACTAAAAACAATGTCAAAAAGCGTATAAATTATCCGCTCATCACCCAGCACTCGCGAGTTTGAAGCTCATCACAGCCATCCCTTCCCAGATCCTACTCGGAATACCACAGACAAGGTTTAGACTTTCCGGATCTCAGGAATGGCCATCCATAGGTTTTAACTTATACCACGAAGACACTAATAACTCGGACACGGTCCCCTGTATTAGATATCCAAGAGATATCCATTCAATCTAAGGTAGAACGGAAGTGGTTGTCAGGCACGCGTTCATAAGTTGCGAATGATGATGACTGTCACGATCATCACATCCATCATATTGAAGTACGAATGAATATCTTAGAAGTGGAATAAGTTGAATTGAATAGAAAAACAGTAGTACTTTGCATTAATCTTTAAGGAACAGTAGAGCTCCACACCTTAATCTATGGTGTGTAGAAACTCTACCGTTGAAAAATATATAAGTGAAAGGTTCAGGCATGGCCGAATGGCCAGCTCCCATGATCTAAGAACTAAACGTCCCAAGATGTCTAATACAATAGTAAAAAGTCCTGTTTATACTAAACTAGTTACTAGGGTTTACAGGATTGAGTAAATGATGTAGAAATCCACTTTCGGAGCCCACTTGGTGTGTGCTTGGGTTGAGCATTGAGCTTTACACGTGTAGAGGCTTCTCTTGGAGTTGAACGCCAGTTTGTAGCCTATTTCTGGCGTTGAACTCTACTTTGCAACCTGTTTCTGGTGTTTGACTCCAGAATGCAGCATGGAACTGGCGTTCAATGCCAGTTTACGTCGTCCAACCTTATTCAAAGTATGGACTATTATATATTGTTGGAAAGCCCTGGATGTCTACTTTCCAACGCAATTGGAATCGCGCTATTTGAAGTTCTGTAGCTCCAGAAAATCCACTTTGAGTGCAGAGAGGTCAGAATCCAACAGCATCTGCAGTCCTTCTTCAACCTCTGAATCTGATTTTTGCTCAGGTCCCTCAATTTCAGCCAGAAAATACCTGAAATCACAGAAAAATATACAAACTCATAGTAAAGTCTAGAAATATGAATTTTAATTAAAAATAATAAAAATATAATGAAACTAATTAAATCATACTAAAAACATACTAAAAACAATGCCAAAAAGCGTATAAATTATCCGCTCATCACCGGTTCAGTTGTGCGAGTTACATTTTCGCGCACCAAGTTTTTGGCGCCGTTGCCGGGGATTGTTCGAGATTGACAAGCTAACAGTTGTCTTGCTGCTTAGATCAGGTAGCTTGTACTGTTTTTCTTTTTGTGTTTCTTATTTTCTTTTTAAAATTTTTCAAAAATATTTTCATCTTGAGTAATCTTTTTCTTTTGTTTGAGTCTTGTGTCAAGTCTTAAGTTTGGTGTCCCTTTGATTTTCATTTCTTTTCTCGAATTTTTGGAAATTGTTCTTGTTTTTCTTTCTTGGTGTTCGAAATTTTCTTCATGTTTTTTTGTTTGATTTCAAAACTTTTAAATTTGGTGTCTTTTAGTGTTTTTCTTTTTTTAAATTTTTTGAAATTTATGTTCTTTGATCTTACAATTTTTAAGTTTAGTGTCTGTATAGTGTTTGTCTTTTCTTTTTTAACTTTCGAAAAAAAAAATTTAAATAAATATTTTCGAAATTTTTTTCAATTTAAATTCAAAAATTTTAAGTTTGGTGTCTTGATTAGTAATCTTGTTTTTGTTGTTTATCTTTTCTATCTTTAAATCTTATCTTACCTTTTTCTTTAATTTCAAAATTTTGTTATCTTATCTTTCTTTTTAATTTCAAATTTTAAATTTTAGTATCTTGTTAGTTTTTCTTTCTTTTAAAATTTAAAATTTAAAATCTTTAAATTTTTAAAAATCTTATCTTATTTTGTTCTCTCTCTCCCTCTTGACTTTTTCAAATTTTGAATTTCAAAATCTTTCTTTGACTTTCTCTTTTTAATTTCAAAATTTTTCTAAATCAAATCTTTTATTTTAAAATTTTAAAATTTTATCTTATCTTATTTGACTTTTTTTTTGCTTTCCAAATTTAAATTTTAAAATCTTTGATTGACTCTTTCTTTTTAAAATTTTAAAATTTTAAAATTTTATCTTATCTTATTTGACTTTTTTTTTTCTTTCCAAATTTAAATTTTAAAATCTTTGATTGACTCTTTCTTTTTAAAATTTTAAAAATTTTCAAAATCAAATCTTTTATTTTATTTTATTTTATTTTCAAATCTTGTTAGTCAATGATTTGTTTTATCTTATTTTAATTTTAAAAAGTTTGGTGTCTTTTAATTATTCTTTCTCTTTCATAATTTTTCAAAAATTTCTAACTCTTTTCTCTCTCTTCTTTTTCGAAAATCTTCTTCTTTCTCTCTTTATTTTCGAAATTCTTTTTAAATTAAAAGACATCTTTCTTTTTTTTTCTCTTTTTCTAACTCTCTCACTAGGAGTCTTTTATACTCTGACATAGAGACTCTTTTCTTCTTTTCTTCTTGATTTCTTTCTTCTTATTTATGAGTAGGAATATGGATAAAGAACATCTATTTGATTCAGATTCTGAACCTGAAAGGACTTTAAGAAGGCCTCTGCAACAAGCTCAGGCTAGCAGAGCCATAAGGAATCTCATAGGAGCTCTAGAACAAGAAGCTGAAGATACAACAATGGCAACCCAGATAATGGGGGAGACGTAAGAAAGGTCCTAGGATCTTATACTTCACCCAATTCTGACTTCTATGGGCGCAACATCTCTATTTCTGCCATTGGTGCAAACAACTTTGAGTTGAAGCCTCAATTGGTCACTCTAATACAACAAAATTTCCAGTTTCATGGACTTCCACAGGAAGATCCAAACAAATTTATATCTGACTTCTTGCAGATATGTGACACTGTCAAGACTAATGGAGTAAATCCAGAGGTNTAAGAGACAGAACAGGGCTATGGCTGGATTCCTAGCCTAAAGAAAGCCTAGACACTTGAGAGAAGGTGGTAAATAGATTCTTGACTAAATTTTTTTGACCCCAGAAGCTGAGCAAACTTAGGGTGGAAGTACAAACCTTCAGACAGAGAGAGGGTAAATCCCTCTATGAAGCTTGGGAAAGATACAAGCAACTGATCAGGAGATGCCCTCCCGACATGATTTCAGACTGGACCATGCTAAACATCTTCTATGATGGTCTGTCTGAGGTGTCCAAGATGTCATTGGACCACTCTGCAAGTGGATCCCTCCATTTTAAGAAGACGCCTGAAGAGGTGTAGGAGCTTATTAACATGGTTGCCAATAACCAATACATGTACACTTTTGAGAGGAACCCTGTGAACAATGGGGCAGCTCATAAGAGAGGTGTCTTGGAGGTGGACACCTTAGACGCCATCTTGGCTCAGAACAAACTCATGTCTCAGCAGATTAACATGATCTCTCAACACTTGAGTGGGACACAGAGCTCAGATGCTTATTATCCATAAACAACGTATGAATTGGATGCTGGTGATAACGCCTAGACCGCCATGGAAGAGGTGAACTACATGGAAAACTCCTCCAGAAACTCCAACAACAATCCCTATTTGAATACTTTCAATCAGAGATCGAGGAACCACCCCAATTTTGGGTGGAAAGATCAACAGAAGCCTCAATAAAGCTTCAGTAACAATCAGGGTAGAATGAACCAGAACCGATTCAACAACAGACTATTTCAACTCTCTCAGCAATAGAAGAAGACTTTCACACAGAGCCTCTCTGACCTGGCCACCATTGTCTCTAACCTCTCCAAGATCACTCACAGTTTAATGGCAAAAACTAGGTCATCCATCAGGAACTTGGAGATACAGGTTGGTTAGCTGAGCAAGAGGATCCCAGAGATCCCTTCTAACACTCTTGCCAGCAACACGGAAGTAAATCCAAGGGAAGAGTGCAAGGCCCTCTCTATGGAGGTTGTAACCGAACCCAAAGACGAGCCTGCTGTTGAGGAACTCAAGGAGATCAGGGCTCATGAAGAAGTAAGGAACATCATCATGCACGCCCCTACACACATAAATAAGCAGAAGGAATATTCCTCTTCAAATGAGCAAGAGGAACCTAAGGAGGAGCAAATTGCTCGGTTCCTGGCAATCCTCAGGAAGCTGAAGACCAATTCCTCTCATGCAGAGGGATTGGAGAAGGATCCCCCTTCCATGGCATGCATGAAAACTTCAAAGGGAGATGAGACTGTGGTGCTAACCAAGGAGTGCAGTGCCTTAGTCCAGAAGAAGCTCCCTCAGAAGCTACCTGGTCCCGAAAGCTTCTTGATTTCCTACACTATAGGGACCATCACTTTTTAGAAGGCACTATATGACCTTGGTTTAAGCATCAACCTTATGCCTCTTTCTGTGATGAAGAAGCTGGGAATTCATGAGGTGCAGCCCACCAAGATCTTATTGGAGATGGTAGACAAGTCCCTAAAAAGGGCATATGGCATGGTGGAAGACGTCCTGGTGAAGGTTGAAGAGCTTTACCTCCCTGCTGATTTTGTGATCCTAGACACTGGGGAGGATAGAGACAATTCCATTATCTTTAGAAGGCCTTTCCTTGCTACTGTAAAGGTCTTAAAAGATGTGGAAAAGGGAGAAATAGTCCTGAGGTTGGGATCCTGTTCAAGATCCCCAACCCTAAGTCTCCCTCTGACAAAGGAGGTACCATTGTGCAACACATAATGTTTCAGCCTTCACTCTCAGTGCAGAGTTTTACAGAACCCCCAGACACCAATTTTAAGTTTTAGTGTTGGACAAACATCATCAAGCACTGGAAAGGAAGGTACTAAGAAGAAGGTACCCAAGGGCTGGAAGAACAAGAAGATTGACCTCTCACCTGGCATGAGAGTTGTCTTAACTAAAAGTCCAGTCCTGCCACATACTGTGAACCGGATCCTGTCTCTAGAGCATGTGGAGCTCATTCATGAGAGCACATGAAGAAAGTTTATTGTGAGGGGTGAAGATCTAAGCCCCTACCTACCTCCGTAATGGAGCTGTCTGTCAAGCTAATGATGGTAAAGAAGTGCTTGTTGAGAGGCAACCCAATCATTAGCATAGTACTTTCAATTTCCTTTCATTTGTTTTAGTTTGATCTTATATTATAGATTTTCCTTTGCTTTTTAACGTTTTTGATCATGTGCAACACTTAGAATAGTGACAGAGACATACAAAACTGAAAACAGAACACTCTAAGGAGAGTCTCTTGCTGGCGTTGGACGCCAGACAAGGAGGAAGCTGGATGTCCAACTTCCATTCAGGAGATAAGAAGACCCTTCCAGTGATCACCTACAGGCATTCAATGCCCATTGAAGAGGAATTGTTGGCATTGAATGCCAGACAGGGAGCAGTATGGGCGTTCAACGCCCCTAAGGGAGGCATCTGATGAGCGAATATTTTATACGCTTTTTGGCATCATTTTCATATTATTTTAGTTAACTTTTGTTTAAGTTTCATTATGTTTTCATAGGTTTTAGTGCAAAATTCACATTTTTGGATTCTACTTTGAGTTGTTGTGTTTTCTGATGATTTCAGATAATTTCTGACTGAAATTGAGGAGTTTTGGCAGAGTCCAATCCAGAGGCAAGGAAAGCGTAGCAGATGCTGTTAGATTCTGACCTCCACGCACTCAAATGAGAATTTATGGAGCTACAAAGATCCAAATAATGTGCTCTTAATGGCGCTGAAAAGCTAACTTCCAGAGCTTTCATCAATATATAATGGTCTATAATTTTCTTCGAAGGAGCCTGCCCATAATGGGTGTTGAATGCCTAAGGCCTACCGCCTTTCTGGCGTTCAACGCCCTCAAAGGAACCCAAGCCAGTGTTGAACGCCCAATCACCCCTTTTGGGGCGTTTAATGCCCACCAAGAAACACAAGGTAGATTGGATCAACCCCCTAATGGGCGTTCAATGCCCATCCCTGAAGTTGGACGCCAAGCACAACCCAAGTACTCAACCAAAGTGGGCCCAAGAATGGACTTTTGCACCTTTAGTCTAGTCTGTCATATTTTTGTACTTCTTAGTTATTAGGTTATTATATATAGGATAAGATCACCCATGTTTAGGATCTTCGACCTCACCGTCTTCCACCTTTAGGCATGTGGCCACGTTGTCCATGCGTTCGCGTCGCTGCCAGTTTCTTCAAAAACTCTATTTTGTGCTTTCCTTCCATTTTTGTATGTTTCCTTTCCATCCTTTAAGTCATTTCTGCCTTAGAAGATCTGAAACTACTCAACACATAAGTCACGGCATCGGATGGTAATAAAGGGTAATTAAAATAATTATTTTTAAAGCATAGGAAACATGTTTTTCACATATATCACATAATAAGGAAGGGAAAGTAAAACCATGCAATTTACATGAATAAGTGGGTGAAGGATTGAATAAATCACTTGAATTAAGCACAAAATATATCATAAAATATGGGTTTATCAACCTCCCCACACTTAAACAATAGCATGTCCTCATGCTAAATCCAAGATAAAGAGTAAGGTAAGGTTAAAGTGGTGGAATCTCATGCAATGCAATCTATTCTAAATGGAAACTACCTAAATGAATCATGCAATTCTAATTGTTATTCACTTGTATATAAAACTTACATGTAGTTAAATTAATTCACATTCTCAATGAATCATATATGCATAGCCAAACCCTAGATAATGTTAAAGCACTTTTACAATTGAGATGGGTAAAAATATTTTACAAACTTGCAAGACAATAAACAATTTAAGCAGAGATATATGGTGATGAGCTATTGAACCCTCACTGGGTTTTGTCTTTACTCTCTAGTCACTCAGTGTTTATTGGGTTAATCACTCTATTCTTCTTTTTATCCTTACTTTCTATAACTTTGTTCTTCATCTAACCAATCAACAATTATAGAATATAGGCATACAAAAATCATGAGGTCTTTTTCAAGGTTGTAATGGGGCCAAGGTAAAGGTAATGGTATATGTATAAAGCTAAGTGAGCTAATAAGTGAATCCTTGATTAGTCTAAGATCTCACTTAACATACATATTTTGTAATTCAAAGCTTCTTAACCTAATTGCCCAAGTTTTCTCACTTTGTATTGCAAATTCATGCATTTTAATTTTTTGTCCCATGTGCATTGATTCTTCTTATTTTGCAATTGGGGAATTTTTGTATCCCCTTTATTTAAATAAAAATTTATTATTTATTTATTTATTATTATTTTTTTTGAATGCACATGGTAATTCAATTGTTTCGTTTTCACATGTTCCCATAAGGTTCCCACACTTACACAATACACAATTTCTATCTTAAGCTAACAAAGGATTCAACTTGGGATTTTTATTTTGTTTTTCTGCTTAAGGCTAGTAATGTAGTTTATAAAATAAGAGGGGATTAAAAAGCTCAAGGGGACTAACAAAGGTGATGTAAAAGGTAGGCTAATTTGGGAATAGTGAGGAAAAATTCAAATGATGGCCTCAATCATCTCTTAGTATGTATCTATACTCTATAATTGGACATATAGATTAAAACAAAGTAAAGAACACCAGAATAAAAAAAGAAGGGCAAAACACACAGGAATAAAAATTATGGTTTGAATGTAACCATATAATTAAGCTCAAAACTCACAGGCTGTGTGTTCTCTAGCTCAAAAATCATATATCAGTTATACATGTCATGCAAGTAAAAATTAAAAGTTCCCATTATTCTCAATGTAAAATTTTTTTTTTTGGGTGGCTTTAAAGTTTTAGTGTTTCTCCTTGAAGAAATATTGTTAACTAACTAACATGTAATGCTATATATACAAGGTGTGTGGATTGTTTTGATTATGTTAAAGTCTCTAGTTTACTTCCTTTTTATTTTCAATTTAAACCAAACTATCATATGCTAAAAGGGTAAACTATACAGATTAATCCACATATTCTATAACTAATAAGTTTAGAATTTCAAACTAAACTAAATGGCTAAAATATAAACTAAAGTGCAAAATACGGAAATATAGTAAAAATACAGCAAAAGAACAGTGTGCAAGTACTAAAAAATAAAAATAAAGATAAAAATACAGAAAAATAAACAAAATAAGATAAAAAGAGTCTGTAGTGGTTCACCAAAAAATACGCCAGAGATGGCAACCTCCCCACACTTAAAATAAAGCATCGTCCTCGATACTCACTCAAGCTGGGTGTGAAGGAGTGTCATCTCCGAAAGGATGGGCTACTGGAGTCTCTGTGGTGGCCTGAGGATCTACAGACTGGATAAGGGTAGGAGGATCTGTCTACTGCAGAGGAGGCTCTGACTGGATGAGAATCTCTGGATCTGCGGCCTGTATCTGGTGTGGCTCCTCCTGCCGTGGTGTAGCCTGCTCTGGTCCTGCCTGTGCAGCCTGGGTAGGTGTCTCCTCCTCGTGATCGTTCGCCTCCACCTCAGATGTATCAGAAGGAGTGTCAGGCTCAGAGGGGATGTCGCCGCCGGATCGGATCATCAACATGACGTGCTCATAGCGTCGCTTGTTACGACGCTCCATACGATCCAAGTAGGCGAAGAGTCGATGCACCAAATGAAAAATAGGCTCAGGAGCAGGTGGGGGTGCAGTGGGTGGGGCTGGTGCAGCAGTGGAAGAAGAAGGGGCAGCTGAAGGTGTGGCTGTCTTATCAGAAGCAGTAAGGAATGGAGGTCTGTAGCCCAAGGCCTGAAACTTTCTGCTGTGAGGAATGATCTTCCTGCAGTCTGCAGCAGGTGACTTCTCATCGGCATCCTCCCAAGGCACGTCAGCTCGACGGCCTAGCTGGGTGACTAGGTAAGGGAAAGGAAGGGTGCCTCTGACATGGACCCTGGCCATATAGTGCCGGATGAATCGTGGCAGATACAGGTCCTTACCCTCCAGCACACACCAGAGAAGGATGATCATAGTGGCAGGCAGCTCTGTCTCATGAGTGCTCGGCATAACAAAGTTGCTCAAGATCTGGTGCCAGAGCCGAGCCTCATCATTCAGATACATAAGCTTGATTCCTTTAGGCATTGTGGTGTTCTTACCCATGACCCATGGGACAGTCGGATCAAGGGCTATCCTCTGCTTGACATCATCCCAGTCAAATCTCATAAAACGGATGTCCTCTTTAGCCTGTCGGTAACCGTCAGGCTGATCGGACTTAGGCTGAAGCTACAGAATATCCTTAATGGCCTCTTCTGTGACCAGTATCTGTTTCCCTCTGAGGTTCACTACATCCAGGGAAGTCTTGAAATAGTTGTAATAAAACTCTCTTACTCAGGAAGCATTGACCTCTGTCAAGTTTCTCTCCAAGAAGAACCAGCCTCTTTGTTTGATCTGATCGGAAGTGTACTGCTGTAGTTCTTTTGGAACTTTCAGAGTCCTCTCCAGGTACAAATTTCTGGAGGTGGCAAACACCGGATACTTCAGCTCATAGTATCGGTTTGCAAATTTAATGGGATCATTGGCAGGGAGGAGCTGGTCAGCCTTCTCTTGCGGGGTAAAGTGCTTTTTCTGCCAGGAGTCATCATGCATAATCTCCAGGATAGACATAGAGGATTCACCTCTTTTCCGTTTGCCAGTTGTTGCCTTTCCTTTTCCTTTTTGCTGAGGGTCAGCCATCCTGAAAAACAGAAATCTAGGATATAATAAAAATAAGAAAACAAGTAGGCAAAGAACAAGATAAGCAAATAGTGGCAAAGGAGCAATGGAATTATGAAATGAGTTGAATAATTGTGCATTTTGGATTATGTCGGAGTTAAAAAGCTGAGATGAGAAATTACAATCCAAAATATGTTATAAGTAGAATACTTGTTAATTAGGAAAAACAATAAACATACCATGAGTGAAAAGGTTGAAGGAGTTAGGTAAAAAGCAAGGAGAAATTAGAAAGTTAAAAGTGGTTAAAAGTGAAAAAGTGGAAAGCAGTGAGTTAGGAGGAAAGAAAGTTAAAGTAAGTGGCATTGAGAATTATTTCCTAAGTAACAAGAAATACACAAATTGAAAGACTAGGCAACTCATATTAAAAAATATCAGGTTAGTGATGATGATTCTTAAAGATATAAAAAATAGCAAAAAATTAAAATCGAATCATCAAAAGTGCAATTTATTAACCAGGAAATCGAAAGGAATAAGAATGCTGGCCCGTGCATTCATGAAGTGGTTTGGGAAAAGCTAAGGAATGCCAAATTCAAGTTGCCAAAACCAAAACATGAATGAAAATCAAAACAATTTACAGAAAATTGGGCAGCATTTCGGCTAAAATTGGATGTTCCTGGGTAATAAACAGCAAGAAAAATAGTTCATATAAATTAAAATAAAGCTGCAATTATATAAACGGAATATGAACATGAAAAAGCAGTGTAAAAAGCAGCATGAAACAGTAAAGAATAGCATATCACAGCAACATCAGAATTGCGAAATTGATAAAACAAGAAGCACGAACAGCGCAATTATCAGGCCTAAATCCACTAACCACATCCTAGCTACCTAACAACCTAGAATCCACTACAAACATACATCTCTAACTATCCTAATTTGAAACATAAACTGGAAAATATGCACCTAACTACGAATGAAAGAAAAGTGGCGTTCGGCGGAACCTGGCGGTTAGAGGCACAAGTATGGAACTAAGAGAGATGATGGGAGTGGGGTGGTGTTGGCGGCAATGCGGCGGTGACGTAGGGCGGCACAGCAGCGAACCGTGGTTGGCGCGGCGGTGGGTGGGTGTTTGGTGGTGGGGGTTTCGGGTTGGGGTAATGGTGGAGAGGAGGTTAAGGAGGAAGGAAGGGAGGGGGTGGGTGTTGGTGGTGGGAGGCGCGGCGGTGATAGTGCAGTGGCGGTGGCTGACCACGGTGGTGGAAGGGAGAGAAGGGGGGAGAAGAAGAAGGAGGGGAGAAGGAAGAAGGAGGGGGGTAGGTGTCGCTGTGGCTGGGTGGTTGGCGCTGGTGCGGCGGCCAGGGGTGGTTGGCGGTGGCGATGGGTGCAGAGGAAGGAGGGAGAGAGAACAGAGGGGGGTTGGGGAGAAGACTGGGGGCGCGATGGGGGTAGGGTTTCGCGTCACTGGGGTTAGTGAATTTGAATCCACGCGAACGCGTGGGGCACGCGATCACGTGGCTAGGGTGGAATGGGGTTGACGCGATCGCATGAGTGACGCGATCGCACGGAATGGGTGAAAGGATGAATGACGCGGTCGCGTGAGGCATGCGACCGCGTCGCTGGAAATTGTGCTAAACGCACAATTCCAGTGTCGTTTTAGTGTAACTCTCTGTCTCCATTGGGGTGCCATAATATCCACGCGACGCGAACGCATCGCTCATGCTTTCGCGTGGGATGAGTTTTTGTGCAAGTGACGCGTTTGCGTGATGGACGCGAACGCGTGCGCCGTGTTGTGCTAAACGCACACCAGCCGCACGATTCCAGCCTAGATTTTTGGGCGTTGGATTTTTATGCCGATTTCCAGATCACGCGTTTGCGTGATTGACGCGGACGCGTGGGAGGTGGTTTTCGCAACTGACCCGAACGCGTTAGCAATGCGGTCGCGTCACGCCTTCCTTTTTTTTATATGCAAGTATGCAATTATGCAGTATGCAATGCTAATGCAAATGCTATGAATAACATCCAGGTTCAAAAAAATAATATAACATAAAATCAAACAGTGCGGAATAATAATTGAAAAAGAAACGACCATACCATGGTGGGTTGTCTCCCACCTAGCACTTTTAGTTAACGTCCTTAAGTTGGACATTGGATGAGCTTCCTGTTATGGTGGCTTATGCTTAAATTCATCCAGAAATCTCCACCAATGTTTGGAATGCCAACAGCCTCTAGGGTCCCAAACTAGGCATGTGAAACTTTTGAGCAGCTTCAGACGGGTTCTCAGATTCCCGGGGTGACGAATGTCAGAATAGATTCCAGGATCCCAAACTTTGCTTTTAAATCCGCCTTTGTCTTGATCTATATGCTTCCATCCGGGCAGTTTAGAAATTATATTCTCACCAAGATGACCAAGCGTCTTCTGTGATCCATTCAATTGAACTTGATACCAATCCTTGCACTTCGAATTGAAGCGTGGAACCTTATTGGATCTTGTACACCAGCTCTGAGTGCGAGCCATTTCCCTCTTACTCTTAAAGCCACAGAGAGCTCTAAGCTGGCCATCTGTTTCAAGTAAACCGTATTCAAGTGGAAAAGTGAAGATAAAGGTTAAGGATTGTACCCGCTTGAAGCTTGTATTAGGTGGTAATGGCCTTGGGATAGGTGTTTCCAGTAGTTCTGTAAGTTCTACTCCCATGTATTCTTCTGTGAATTCCTCCACTTTGTTACAAGAGTCTTTAACTGCAACTGTGTCCTGATCAAAATATTCTATGTCTTCCTCATCACTCAAGTCATAAGCTAGAGGTTGAGAGAAATCTACCTCCGCATCATCTTTGTATTCGCTTGGGGAAGATTCTTCAATCTCGGAGACTTCACTTGCGGATACAGGTTCATTACTAGGAGAACTTGACTTATGACTATCATCATCAAGGAAACTTGCTTCTTGGATTATTCCGTCTAGTTCTTCATAAAATACCTGCTTTGGGGGTTGTGCACTATCCTCCTTAGCATCAATTGTAACGTCCTTGACGGAATTTTTCACAACTCTGGATTCCCATGGAGGTTCAGCATCTCCTAAATCTTCAATCAGTACTTCTTCTTCTTGGATAATTTGGCTTCCTCCAATTGTTCCAGAACAAAGTTATGCTCATTACTACCTACTGGGGTTTCTAATGTCTCCTTCATGCTACGTTTGTCATTAGATTCTCCACATAAGACTATTGGAGTTCCTTGAGTGTCTAAACGTCTGAAAGATAATTGTTTTATTTCTTGCTCCAGCTGATGAAGGGTTGTATGAAGTTGATCTACTGTTTCCTTGAGGCGAGCCTGTGATTCTCGAGGTGATGGATATGGACATGGTACATAGGGAGGTGGTGGTGTTTGGGAGTAATTGGATTGGAATTGGGGCAAATAAGGGTCATACGGTGGTGAATGGTGAAAAGGAGCTTGTGAGTGCGGTGGTTCGAAGTTATGTTGAGAGGATGGTCTATAAGCACAGGGTGGGGCTTGCTGGTAACTACCAGGAGGTCCACCATATCTATCAGCTTGGTATGCATTGTAGACTGGTCTTTGTTTATGATATCTTGGAAGGTGTTGTAATTGAAAGGGTTGATTAGATCCTCTTGGCTCCATCCATCCTTGATTGCTTAGACCTTGATGCATATTCCTGTTATAGCTTCTATTCCTTTCAACAAATTCAGAACCAAACTCAAAGCGAGAGGGGTGAGAGTTCATAGTAGCTAAATAGAAATAAAAGAGAAGAGCGAAAATAAATAAACAAGTAAAAGAAAAATATTTACAATAACCAATAATAAGGCACACGTTTGCAATTCCCCGGCAACGGTGCCATTTTGAAGAGAGAACTTTTACGTGGCCTAGAAATTCATAGAATAAATCCTCGTTGTAGGTATAGCTTCTAAACCAACAAAAGTCCTTTCTCACAAACGTTTTGGTTGTCACAAGTAACAAACCCCTTTAAAATTGATAACCGAAGTATTTAAACCTCGGGTCGTCTTCTCAAGGAATTGCAGGGAGGTGTTCTTATTATTGGTTATGAGTTTTGTAAATTGGGGGTTTTGAAAGTAAGGAACAAGTAACTTAAATGACAAATAAAATAAATAAATAACTATAAAATAAACTCTTGGAAAGGTATGAGAATTTGGAAGTCCTATCCTAGTTATCCTTATCAATGGTGATGAGAATTGAGTCTTAATCCCACTTAGTTAGCCTTTACTAAAGCAAAGGAAAGTCAAGTGGACCAATTAGTTTGATCCTCAGGTCCTAGTCAATTCCTAAGAAAAGACTGGAGTTATTGAAGTTCAATTCAATTAGCAAAGACAACAATTATCAATCATGTTGAGTTTGATAACTCATGAGTTACCAATTACTTAACCAAGGCCAAAAGGGGAAAAGTAAACTTACTCGAATAAAAATTTCTTTAGATTGGAAGTAACAGTAACATAAATAAAAGAAAGCAATCATAAACTGAAATACCTCAAATAACATTAATTAGAAGAATCATATGTAACATGGAAGAGTTCATAAATTAAATTGAGAAAATAATTAAAAAGGAACATTGAACCTGATAAAAAGAGACAATCATGAAGGCGAGAAAAATCCTAATTTCTAGTCCTAAGAGAGAGAGAGGAGAGAACCTCTCTCTAAAAACTACATCTAAATCATCAAAAGTGAATCATTGAATACATGCCAATGAATGGATGCATTTCCTCACTTTATAACCTCTAATCTGTCCTTTCTGGACTTGGATCTGGGCCAAAAAGGATTTCAGAAATTGCTGGGAGCGTTTTCTGTAATTTCTGGTGCGTGGCATCTGTCACGCGTCCGCGTAGGTCACGTGGTCGCGTCATCTGGTGTTTTCCTTATCACGCGTTCGCTTCGGTCATGCGCCCGCGTCATCTGTGTTCTGCTTAAGGCGCGCGTCCGCGTCAGTCACGCATCCGCGTCGCTGCCAGTTTCTTCAAAAACTCCATTTTATGCTTTCCTTCCATTTTTGTATGTTTCCTTTCCATCCTTTAAGTCATTTCTGCCTTAGAAGATCTGAAACTACTCAACACACAAGTCACGACATCGAATGGTAATAAAGGGTAATTAAAATAATTTTTTTTAAAGCATAGGAAACATGTTTTTCACATATATCACATAATAAGGAAGGGAAAGTAAAACCATGCAATTTACATGAATAAGTGGGTGAAGGATTGAATAAATCACTTGAATTAAGCACAAAATATATCATAAAATATGGGTTTATCAAGCTCCTCACCCCCAACCATGGGGTTTAGAGACTCATGCCGTAGAAGATACAATATGAAACGTGTAGAGTGTCATGAGGTACAAGATGAATCACTAAATGTAGTTTTTATAGTAAACTAGTGACCTAGGGTTACAGAAAATGAGTAAGCTAGAATAGTTAGTGTAGAAATCCACTTTCGGGGCCCACTTGGTGTGTGCTTGGGCTGAGCATTGAAGCTTTCACGTGTAGAGACCTTTCTTGGAGTTAAACGCCAGCTTTTGTACCAGTTTGGGCGTTTAACTCCAGCTTTCATGCCAGTTCTGGCGTTTTGACGCCAAAATTTCTATGCTGACTTGGAACGCCAGTTTGAGCCATCAAATCTCGGGCAAAGTATGGACTATTATATATTACTGGAAAGCCCAAGATGTCTTCTTTCCAACGCAATTGAAAGCGCGCCGATTGGGTCTCTGTAGCTCCAGAAAAGCCACTTCGAGTGTAGGGAGGTCAGAATCCAACAGCATCTGCAGTCCTTTTTCAGCCTCTGAATCAGATTTTTGCTCAGGTCCCTCAATTTCAGCCAGAAAATACCTGAAATTACAGAAAAACACACAAACTCATAGTAAAGTCCTAAAAACAATGCCAAAAAGCGTATAAATTATCCGCTCATCACAACACCAAACTTAAATTGTTGCTTGTCCCCAAGCAACTGAAAATCAAATAGGATAAAAAGAAGAAAATATACAATGAATTCCAAAAACATCTATGAAGATCAGTCTTAATTAGATGAGCGGGGCTATTAGCTTTTTGCTTCTGAACAGTTTTGGCATCTCACTTTATCCTTTGAAGTTTAGAATGATTGGCATCTATAGGAACTCAGAATTTAGATATTGTTATTGATTCTCCTAGTTCAGTATGTTGATTCTTGAACACAGCTACTTTATGAGTCTTGGCCGTGACCCAAAGCATTTTGTTTTCCAGTATTACCACCGGATACATAAATGCTACAGACACATAACTGGGTGAACCTTTTCAGATTATGACTCAGCTTTGCTAGAGTCCCCAATTAGAGGTGTCCAGAGCTCTTAAGCATACTCTTTTTGCTTTGGGCCACAAGTTTAACCGTTCAGTCTCAAGTTTTCACTTGACACCTTCACGCCACAAGCACATGGTTAGGGACAACTTGGTTTAGCCGCTTAGGCCAGGATTTTATTCCTGTGGGCCCTCCTATCCACTGATGCTCAAAGCCTTGGATCCCTTTTTTTTTCACCCTTGCCTTTTGGTTTAAAGGGGTATTGGCTTTTTCTGCTTGCTTTTTATTTTTCTTTCTCTTCTTCTCTTTTTTTTTTCACATATACTTTTTTTGCAAGCCTTTTTTATTCACTGCTTTTTCTTGCTTCAAGAATCATTTTTATGATTTTTCAGATCATCAATAACATTTATCCTTTTTTTTCTTTCAACAGCCAACATTTTTAACATTCATAAACAACAAATTAAAAAATATGCACTGTTCAAGCATTCATTCAGAAAAACAAAAAGTATTG
The DNA here is from genome assembly GCF_000816755.2 of Arachis ipaensis. Taxonomy (NCBI): domain Eukaryota; kingdom Viridiplantae; phylum Streptophyta; class Magnoliopsida; order Fabales; family Fabaceae; genus Arachis; species Arachis ipaensis. Next base: position 64,075,420 of record NC_029786.2, read on the forward strand.
CCACCACATCAAAATAATTAATCTGTTTTAAAATTTGAAATTCATGTACTTCTTTTTCTTTTGCAATTGAAAACACTTTTTATTTAAGAAAGGTGATGGATTCATAGGACATTGATAGCTTTAAGACATAAACTTTAAATTTTATTAATCATGGAATGAAAATAAGACTCAAAAATAAATATAAGAGCAAACCAATAATAATAGAAGACAGAAAATTAAAAACAGAAAAATAAGTGACTCTTAAAATAGATTCCTAATAATAGAGGTTATCACAGAGTTAAGACTCAATAACCTTGATTTTGAGCAGTGGATGCTCCTTCAGTCTGTGGGGTGTTTGGTCCTTCCAGGGAGAGCTTCTGGCGTTTCAGCTCCTGTAGCTCACGCCCCTGCTTCTCCTGTTCCTTCAGCAACTTGCAGAGCATGCAGTTTTGATTCTGCTGTTCTTCCTTAAGTTGATCCATAGCTTCTTACAGCTTGGTGACAGATGCTTCTAGGCGGGTCTAGTAGTCAATTTCAGGGATTTCTGGGAGGAACTCCTGCGCCCTCTTTTTGATGGAGTTGTCTTGCACTTGTTGTCCTTCCATTGACTTCTTGGTGATTGGGTGTTCGATTGGAATGAATTCATCTACTCCCATCCTCACCCTAGCATCTTTACATAGCAGAGAAATTAAGCTTGGGTATGCCAGTTTGGCTTCAGTAGAGTTCTTGTTTGCAATTGTGTAAATCTCACAAAAAATCAGATGATGAATCTCCACTTCATTTGCCAGCATAATGCAATGAATCATCACTACTCTTTTGACAGTAACCTCAGAGCGGTTGCTAGTGGGTAGTATGGAACGCCCAATGAAGTCCAACCAGTCTCTTGTAACTGGTTTGAGATCTCCTCTCTTGAGTTGGTTTGGGACACCTTTTGAATTGGTTATCCACTTAGTTCCAGGGAGGCATATGTCCTCTAGAACTTGGTCCAACCTCTTATCTTCTCTCACCATTCTCCTATTAAAGGATTCTAGATCATCTTGTAGTTGAGGCAATTTGAAGACCTCTCTTATTTTGTCCAGATGGAAGTAAATAATCCTTCCTCTGACCATGGTTATGTAGGTATGAAAGGTGGTTCCAGTTATTCTCTGCTTATCTGTCAGCCACAGATTTGAATAGAATTCCTGAACCATGTTTCTTCCAACCCTTGTTTCAGAATTAGCTAGAATTTCCCATCCTCTATTTCGAATTTGCTCTTGGATCTCCAGATATTCATCTTCTTTCAGATTGAATTTAACTTCCGGGATCATTGATCTTAGACCCATTATTTTATGGTAATGGTCTGCATGTTCTTTGGTAAAGAACCTCTCTTGATTCCAAAGACTCTTTGGAGTATTCTCTTTCTTGCCTCTTGAATTGGTTTGTTTTCCCTTAGGAGCCATGATCTTGATGAGTCTTAGCTCAGTGATCACGGAAAAACACATCAAACTTAGAGGTTTGTTTGCCCTCAAGCAAAAGAAAGGAAAGGGGAGAGAGAGGAGGAGAGGCAAATTCGAATGGTGGAGAGGAGGGGATGGCTGAATGTGTATTGATAAGAGGAGGGGAGGGATTTCGAAAATTTTGAAAGAGATATGACATAGAGATATGATTGGTGGAAGAAAATAAAATCATGATATGAAAAAGATGAGATTTTTAATTTGAAAAAGATATAAAGAGGTTAAATCTGAAAATTTGTTTATGCATCTAAGAAATAAGAGATGATATAATGAGTTTGAAAAGATTTGGAAAGAAATTGAAAGGATACTTGAGTTTTTTGAAGAAGATTTGGGAAGGATTTGGAGTTAATTTGAAAAGAGATTTAGAAAAGTGTTGAATTTTTTGAAAATTGAGGGTGAATGATGAAAGTTTGAAGCATGTTTATGCAGAAAATTATGAGTCAAAACATGAAAATTTGAAAAATTTTGAAGTGGAAAACAAAATCCTCTCCCCCTGTCTTTCTGGCGTTAAACGCCCAGAATGGTATCCATCCTGGCGTTTAACGCCCATAAGTTGGCCATTGTGGGCGTTTAACGCCCAGCCAGGTACCCTGGCTGGTGTTAAACGCCAGAAATCCTTTATTACTGGGCGTTTTTCTGAACACCCAGGATGCTGCAATTCTGGCGTTTAACGCCCAAAATGGTATCTTTACTGGTGTTAAACGCTACCATTCTGGCGTTTAACGCCCAAAATGCTCCTTACTGACGTTTTCTTGCCAATGAGCTCCTTTTTTCTGCTTTTTGCGCTGAATCTTTCTGTAACTCTGTGAATTCCTTCAATTTTGATGGTTAATCTTGAAGAGAAAATTTATATTAAACTTCTCTAAGTATTAAGTAAAACAAATAACCTGCTAATGGCTGGGTTGCCTCCCAGCAAGCGCTTCTTTATTGTCTTTAGCTGGACCTTGACTGAGCTTTATTCAAGCCTCAGTTTTGAGCATTCTTACTCAAAGTTGCTTTCAAGATAATGTTTGATTCTCTGTCCATTAACAATGAACTTTTTATCAGAATCAATATCCTGAAGCTCAACATATCCATACGATGATACACTTATGATCACATATGGTCCCCTCCACCAGGATTTCAATTTCCCGAGGAATAGTCTGAGCCTAGAGTTAAAGAGCAGAACCTTTTGTCCTGGTTCAAAGACTCTAGATGACAGTTTCTTGTCATGCCACTTTTTTGCTTTCTCTTTATAAATTTTAGCATTTTCAAAAGCATTGAGCCTGAATTCCTCTAGCTCATTCAGCTGGAGCAATCTTTTCTCTCCAGCTAACTTAGCATCCAAGTTTAGGAATCTAGTTGCCCAGTAGGCCTTATGTTCCAGTTCCACGGGCAAATAACAGGTCTTGCCATACACAAGCTGGTATGGAGAGGTTCCTATAGGAGTCTTGAATGTTGTTCTGTATGCCCACAGAGCATCATCCAAGCTTTTTGCCCAATCCTTTCTATGGGCAATTACAGTCCGTTCCAGGATTTTTTTAGTTCTCTATTAAAGACTTCAGCTTGCCCATTTGTCTGTGGATGATATGGAGTTGCTACTTTGTGGCTAATTCTATATCGTACCATAGCAGAGTATAGCTGTTTATTGCAGAAATGAGTGCCCCCGTTACTGATTAGTACTCTGGGGATGCCAAATCTGCTGAAGATATGTTTCTGGAGGAATTTTAGTACGGTCTTAGTATCATTAGTGGGTGTGGCAATTGCTTCTACCCATTTAGATATATAGTCTACTGCCATCAGAATGTAAGTGTTTGAGTTTGATGGTGGGAAGGGACCCATGAAGTCAATACCCCATACATCAAACAACTCAATCTCTAAGATCCCTTGTTGAGGCATGGCGTAACCATGAGGTAAGTTGCCAGCTCTTTGGCAACTGTCACAGTTACGCACAAACTCTCTGGCATCTCTATAGAGAGTAGGCCAGTAGAAGCCACATTGAAGGACCTTAGTGGCTGTTCGCTCACCTCCGAAATGTCTTCCATACTGTGATCCATGGCAGTGCCATAGGATCTTCTGTGCCTCTTCTCTGGGTACGCATCTGCGGATCATTCCGTCTGCACATCTCTTAAAGAGATATGGTTCATCCCATAAGTAGTACTTTGCATCTGAAATTAGTTTTTTCGTCTGCACCCTACTGTACTCTTTGGGTATGAACCTCATAGCTTTATAATTCGCAATGTTTGCAAACCATGGTGCTTCCCGAATGGCAAAAAGTTGCTCATCCGAAAAGGTTTCATAGATCTCAGTAGGAGGAAGGGACGCCCCTGCTACTGGTTCTATTCGGGACAGGTGATCAGCTACCTGGTTCTCTGTCCCTTTTCTGTCTCTTATTTCTATATCAAACTCTTGCAGAAGCAACACCTATCTTATGAGCCTGGGTTTTGAATCCTGCTTTGTGAGTAGGTATTTAAGAGCAGCATGGTCAGTATACACAATCACTTTTGAACCTACTAAATAGGATCTAAACTTGTCAATGGCATAAACCACTGCAAGTAACTCTTTTTTTGTGGTTGTGTAATTCTTCTATGCATCATTTAAAACACGGCTAGAATAGTAAATGATATGCAGAAGTTTGTTATGCCTCTGTCCCAACACTGCACCAATGGCATGGTCACTGGCATCACACATTAGTTCGAATGGTAATGTCCAGTTTGGTGCAGAGATGACTGGTGCTGTGACCAGCTTAGCTTTCAGGGTCTCAAACGCCTGCAGACACTCTGTGTCAAACACAGATGGCGTGTCAGTAGCTAGCAGATTGCTCAGAGGTTTTGCTATTTTCGAAAAATCCTTTATAAACCTCCTGTAGAATCCTGCATGTCCCAGAAAGCTTCTGATTGCTTTTACATTGGCAGGTGGTGGTAAGTTTTCAATTACCTCTACCTTAGCTTGATCAACCTCTATTCCCTTGTTTGAAATTTTATGCCCAAGGACAATTCTTTCTGTCACCATACAGTGACATTTTTCCAATTTAAAACTAGGTTGGTCTCTTGGCATCTTTTCAGAACAAGTGCTAAATGGTCAAGACAGGAGCTGAATGAGTCTCCAAATACTGAGAAGTCATCCATGAAGACTACCAGAAATTTTTCCACCATATCAGAGAAAATAGAAAGCATGCACCTCTGAAAGGTTGCAGGTACATTGCACAGACCAAAAGGCATCCTTCTGTAGACAAATACTCCAGAAGGACATGTGAATGCTGTTTTCTCTTGATCCTGAGGATCTACTAAAATTTGGTTGTAGCCTGAATAGCCATCCAAAAAGCAGTAATAGTCATGACCTGCTAGTCTCTGTAGCATCTGGTCTATGAATGGTAAAGGAAAATGATCCTTTCTGGGGGCTGTATTGAGCCTTCTGTAGTCAATACACATGCGCCACCCTGTAACTGTTCTTGTAGGAACCAGTTCATTCTTTTCATTATGAACCACTGTCATGCCTCCCTTTTTGGGTACAACTTGGACAGGGCTTACCCAGGGGCTATCAGAAATAGAATAGATAATCCCAGCCTCTAGTAACTTAGTGACCTCTTTCTGCTCCACCTCCTTCATGGCTGGATTTAGCCGCCTCTGTGGTTGAACCACTGGCTTAGCATCATCCTCCAACAGGATCTTGTGCATGCATCTTGCTGGGCTATTGCCTTTAAGATCACTTATAGACCACCCAAGAGCTGTTTTGTGTGTCTTTAGCACTTGAATTAGTGCTTTCTCTTCCTGTGGATTTAAAGCAGAGCTTATAATCACTGAAAAAGTGTCACCTTCTCCCAGAAATGCATATTTCAGGGATGGTGGTAGTGGTTTGAGCTCGGGTTTAGGAGGCTTATCCTCTTCCTGAGGAATTTTCAGAGGTTCTTTTATTTCCTCTGATTCCTCCAGATCAGGCTGAACATCTTTAAAGATGTCCTCTAGCTCTGATTTGAGACTTTCAGTCATATTGATCTCTTCTACCAAAGAGTCAATAATATCAGTGCTCATGCAGTCATTTGATGTGTCTGGATGCTGCATAGCTTTGACGGCATTTAACTTGAACTCATCCTCATTGACTCTCAGGGTCACTTCCCCTTTTTGTACATCAATAAAAGTTCGTCCAGTTGCTAGGAAAGGTCTTCCTAGAATGAGAGTTGCACTCTTGTGCTCCTCCATTTCTAGCACTACAAAGTCAGTGGGAAAGGCAAATGACCCAACCTTGACAATCATGTCCTCAATTATGCTTGATGGATATTTAATGGAGCCATCAGCAAGTTGAAGACATATCCGGGTTGGTTTGACTTCTTCAGTCAAGCCAAGCTTTCTGATAGTGGATGCAGGTATTAGGTTGATACTTGCTCCAAGGTCACATAGAGCTGTCTTGGTACAAGCACCCTCTAATGTGCATGATATCATAAAGCTTCCTGGATCTTGAAGCTTCTCTGGTAAGCTTTTCAGAATGACTGCACTACATTCTTCAGTGAGAAACACCTTTTCAGTTTCTCTCCAATCCTTCTTATGACTTAAGATCTCTTTTATGAACTTAGCATAAGAGGGTATTTGCTCAAGTGCCTCTGCAGATGGGATCTTTATCTCAAGAGTCCTGAGATAGTCTGTAAAGCGGGCAAATTGTTTATCCTGCTCTGCTTGGCGGAGTTTATGAGGATAAGGTATCTTGGCTTTATATTCTTCAACCTTAGTTGCTGCAGGGTTATTCCCTACAGAGGTGGTTGGAGAAGCCTTCTTAGAGGGGTTACTATCAGTACTTGCAGGTGTCTGATCCCTCATTGGCGTTTGAACACCAGGGTTGGGTGCTGGATGGACGTTTAACGCCAGCTTCCCACCTTTTTCTGGCGTTTGAACGCCAGAACTGGGCAAGGAATAGGCATTCAACGCCAGCTTTTCTCCCTTTTCTGGCGTTTGAACGCCAGAAGTGGGCATCCACTGGGCGTTTGACGCCAGTTTTTCACCCTTTTCTAGCGTTTGATCGCCAGAATTATTCCTCTCTAGGCTCTTGCTGTCCTCAGAGGGAATTTGGGTAGTGGTTTGGTCATCCTCTGTCGGTTGCCCCTTTCTTGGCTTTCTGCTACTTTATGCTGATTTATTCAGTGTCTTCCCGCTCCTTAATTGAATAGCTTGGCATTCTTCTATTATCTGTTTAGATAGCTGCTGTCTTGTCTGATTCATTTGTGTTTCTATATTCTTATTAGCATTTTTAGTGTCTTGGAGCACCTCTTTAAATTCTGCTAATTGTTTTGTCATAAGGAGTAATTGCTTATTAAGTTCAACAATCTGTTCTTGAGGATTAGGATCAGTAGTTACTGCCAAAGCCTCTTCTTTTTTAGAGGACTCACTGCTAGAGTACAAGTGTTGATTTCTAGCAACCGTATTTATAAGTTCTTGAGCCTCTTCAATCGTCTTTGTCATGTGTATAGATCCACCAGCTGAGTGGTCTAGAGATATCTGAGCTTTTTCTGTAAGCCCATAGTAGAAGATGTCTAACTGTACCCACTCTGAAAATATTTCAGCGGGGCATTTTCTCAGCATCCCTATGTACCTCGCCCAGGCATTATAAAGGGATTCATTATCCTCTTGTTTAAAGCCTTGGATGTCCAGACTCATCTGTATCATCCTTTTTAGAGGGTAAAATTGGTTCAGAAACTTGTTTGATAACTGTCTCCATGTTTTTATGCTTGCTGTGGGTTGGTTGTTTAACCACCTCTTAGCTTGATCTTTTACAGCAAATGAAAATAGTAATAATCTGTAGACATCCTGATCCACTTTTTTATCACATACTGTGTCAGCAATTTGTAGGAACTGTGCCAGAAACTCAGTAGGTTCTTCCTGTGAAAGACCAGAATACTGGTAATTTTGCTGCACTATGATAATAAGCTGAGGATTTAGCTCAAAACTGCTTGCTTTGATGGGAGATATACAGATGCTACTCCCATATGCAGCTGTAATGGGGTTAGCATATGACCCCAGAGTCCTTCTGGACTGTTCATTTCCACTTATGTCCATGATGGAGAAAAAGGGAATTGATGTGAATTGCAATTAAATTATATTTTTAATTCTTTAATTTTATTTAATTAAAAGTAACCGAAAATAAAACAAAATAAATGAAGATAAAATAAAACTTTCGAAAATTAGAAGAAAATAAAATAAAAGCAAATTGAAAACTAAATTAATTAATTAATTAAAAAGATTTTGAAAAAAATGCTTAGTTGATTTCGAAATATGAAAGAGAAAATTAGTTAGGTGAATTTTTTTTTTTGAAAAGGAATTTGAAATTAGTAATCAAAAAGATATGATTGAAAATTATTTTAGAAAAAGATATGATTGAGAAGATATGATTGCAATTTAAAAAAAAGATATGATTGAAAAGATATGATTGTAGAAATTAAAAAGATTTGATTTTTGAAAATGATTTGAAAAGATCAATTTTTGAAATTAGAATTTTGACTTGACTAAAAAAAAGATATGATTTTGAAAATCTTTGACTAACTTAATGCAAAATTTCGAAATTTATGAGTAAAATAAGAAAAAGATATTTTTTTATTTTTGAATTTTAATGAGGGAAGAGAAAAACAACAAAATGACACTAAACTTAGAAATTTTAGATCAAAACAGAGAGAACAAACAAGTAAACTTTGAATGTCAAGATGAACACCAAGAACAAATTTTTGAAAAACTTTTAAGTAAATAAAAGCAAAAGGGACACCAAACTTAAAATTTTTAGAAAATCAAATACAAATTTTCGAAAATTTAAAGGAAAACACAAAGAAGACACCAAACTTAGAATTTTTAAAGATCAAGAAAGAACTAAGAACATGCAAATTCGAAAAATTAAAAGAAAATAAAAGCACGCAATTGACACCAAACTTAAAATATGAAACTAACTCAAATAAAAAACTCAAATTTAGTGACTCTAAACCAACAAAAATAAATTATTCCTAATCTAAGCAACAAGATAAATCGTCAGTTGTCCAAACTTGAACAATCCCCGGCAACGGCGCCAAAAACTTGGTGCACGAAATTACAATCACACTTTTGTAACTCCGCACAACTAACCAGCAAGTGCACTAGGTCGTCCAAGTAATACCTTACGTGAGTAAGGGTCGATCCCACGGAGATTGTCGGCTTGAAGCAAGCTATGGTTATCTTGTAACTCTTAGTCAGGATATCAATAATTCTCAGACTTAATTGTAAAAAGTAAAAGAACATGAAATAGATACTTGTTTTACAGTAATGGAGAACAGGTTGAGGTTTTGGAGATGCTCCATCTTCTGAATCTCTGCTTTCCTATTGTCTTCTTCTTCATGCACGCAAGGCTCCTTCCATGGCAAGCTGTATGTTGGTGGATCACCGTTGTCAATGGCTACCATCCATCCTCTCAGTGAAAATATTCCAAATGCGCTGTCACCGCACGGCTAATCATCTGTCGGTTCTCACTCATGTTGGAATAGAATCCATTGATCCTTTTGCGTCTGTCACTATGCCCAACACTCGTGAGTTTGAAGCTCGTCATAGTCATTCCTTCCCAGATCCTACTCGGAATACCACAGACAAGGTTTAGACTTTCCGGATCTCAGGAATGGCTGCCAATAATTCTAGCCTATACCACGAAGGTTCCAATCTTAGATTAGAAACCCAAGAGATACACATTCAAGCTTGATTGCATGTAGAACGGAGGTGGTTGTCAGGCACGCGTTCATAGGTGAGAATGATGATGAGTGTCACGGATCATCACATTCATCAGGTTGGAGTGCGAATGAATATCTTAGAATAGAAGCAAGCGTGATTGAATGGAAAACAGTAGTAATTGCATTAATTCATCAAAACACAGCAGAGCTCCTCACCCCCAACCATAGGGTTTAGAGACTCATGCCATAGAAGATACAATATGAAACGTGTAGAGTATCATGAGGTACAAGATGAATCACTAAAAGTAGTTTTTATTGTAAACTAGTGACCTAGGGTTACAGAAAATGAGTAAGCTAGAATAGTTAGTGTAGAAATCCACTTTTGGGGCCCACTTGGTGTGTGCTTGGGCTGAGCATTGAAGCTTTCACGTGTAGAGACCTTTCTTGGAGTTAAACGCCAGCTTTTGTACCAGTTTGGGCGTTTAACTCTAGCTTTCATGCCAGTTCTGGCATTTTGACGCCAGAATTTCTATGGTGACTTGGAATGCCGGTTTGGGCCATCAAATCTCGGGCAAAGTATGGACTATTAAATATTGCTGGAAAGCCCAAGATGTCTATTTTCCAATGCAATTGATAGCGTACCAATTTGGCTTCTGTAGCTCCAGAAAATCTACTTCGAGTGCAGGGAGGTCAGAATCCAATAGCATCTGCAGTCCTTTTTCAGCCTCTGGATCAAATTTTTGCTCAGGTCCCTCAATTTCAGCCAAAAAATACCTAAAATCACAGAAAAACACACAAACTCATAGTAAAGTCCAGAAATGTGATTTTTTTTAAAAAATTAATAAAACATAATAAAAACTAACTAAAATATACTAAAAACATACTAAAAACAATGCCAAAAAGCGTATAAATTATCCGCTCATCAATCCTCTTGAATTTGAAGAATCCTTCCCCACTATGCTCGGAATTGATGATGAGGTAGATTTCACTCAACCTCCTATGTATGATTTGAGTGATGGGGAAGAGCTAGAGGACATTGGTGAAGAAGAATGTGAACTTGAGGAAGCTTGGCAAGAGGTAGAGCATGAAGTATCTTGCCAAGTGGTGGAAGCCTCCCAAAAAGGATGGACGGGAGTGGAACATGTTTTGTCAAGACCGTTGGGAACTCCTCCACCTAGGTTGTCATCTGATCCTTCATTTGAGTGGGTAAAACTTCTAACTCTTAGCTTTATTATCCCACTTGAATATGGTTTGCTTGAGACAGATGGCCAACTTAGGGCGCTTTGTGGAATTAAGTGTAAGAGGAGGATGTTTAGTGGTTGGCGTTGTAAGTCTAGGCTCATTATGGTTGAAGCTTCAAGGAGTAAAGGTTGGACTAGTGCTCAATTGGATGGGTCTAGGAGGATAGTTTGGTGCTTCCATGAGAATTCATCTCTCTTGCCACCCGGAGGAAATCACCATGATCAACTCAAGGACAGGTGTGAAAACAAGGTGTGGGATCCCGGATGACACAAGGAAAATCAACTTTGGGAGCCCACGGTTTGTGAAGAACTCCATCAAAGCTTGGAGTTATTAACCTTGACTTATGAAGCACAATGGAAGTCCAAGCATTGGTGGATGTTCAAGGATGGATTCAACCACAAGCCACCTTGATGAGGAGCTCCCCATAAGTCCAACTTAAGGACAATAAACAAAAGTGCTAGGTGGGAGACACCCCACCATGGTAACATCTTTTCAATTTTTCCTTTTGTAGATATTGGTAAAATAAGTTTAATTTCATGTTTTGTTTGATTAGTTGAGTTTAATTGGGAGTCTAGTAGGTTAAATAAGGTTTTATATGTTTTGGTGGCTGTTTGGAGGTTTGGAATGCTTGGTTTGGTGCAAAAGCATAGAAAAATTTTGAACTAAACAGAGCACCATCCACGCGCACGCGTGCTTCACGCATACGTGTGAATCAAGCAATTTCGGCCATCCGCGCGCACGCGTCATGTACGTGTACGCGTGGATTGAATTTTTCCACTTCCAATACATTCACCCGAGAGTTGTGCCTGAAGTGTGCCAACTTTGTGCCCCAGGGCACGCGCACGCGTACCTTGCGCGTACGCGTCGACTCTCTGCTTTGCCATGCACGCGTACGCTTCAGCCGCGCATACGCGTCACTTCCATTTCACCATTCCATGCGTGGGCTGTTCTGCATCAACCACCTTCTTTTCTTCTCCTCTTTCCATTTCTTTCCTTCTTCTCTCTTCTCTTCTTTTTTTTTTCACCCTTCAAACATCATCCAACACTACCAAATATCATGTAACACCAATTCTTTTGGTTAGTTAGTTAGTTTAATTTTGTTTTCCATTATAAGTGTTGGATTACTAATCTTGTTTACTTTTTACTGCTGCTTATTACTAATAGGATGTTAGTTTAACATCATTGTTGTTATTGTCATTGTTGGATTCTTTTATTGAGGTTGCAATTTATTACTTGGTTTTGAATTTTCATGTTGAACATTTGTGAGCACCAAGTGAATGTTACATTGCCTTTAAGCTTCTTAACCCTTTTGAATTGCATGTTTTGGCCACCATGCATTCATCATCCATTGTTAGGCAATTGTATATTATCATTGCATTTTTTTAGGTGATTCTTGTTTATGGTTTACCCTTATTCACATCACTTATTTCATGCATTGAGATTGTAAAATTGTGAAATTGGATCAAAGCTTACCTAGCAACATATTTTTGAACTTTCTAAGCTTTGTGGACCATGCTTGCTATGTGATTGATTTTTATATCCTTTTTCCTAAGTTCTATAGAATCCATGTGTTCCACCTCTATGTCACTTAGGTGTTGCAACAACTTCAATATGTATCATTGATTGTTGTGTGAGTTTCATATACCATTCTGTTCACTAGGTCTACCTACACATCAATCAATGTCCATGCATTATCCAATTTCACAATTGCTTGATTTTTGCTTGAATGCTTTTATGCTTCTTCACTACTCGTTGGGTTATTTTAGCCTACAAGTCTTTTAAAGTATCTCAAGCACACTAGAATGAGTGAAGTGCATGTTTTCTTTTGTATAATTGTGACATGATTTTTAAATACTAGGGTGTGAGTTCTAAACCGCATGCAAGTTAGGACCCACACACTTATTTTTCATTATTGTCACACTAATTCACTCACTCAATTCTAGTGATTTACCTCATTCCAACAATCCATGCTTCCTTGCTTGTGCATTTACTTGTCTTATTATCTCCTGTTTACTATGTTCATGAAGAATCATCATAAGCAAAAACGGAAGTGGGAGAAGAACACGCAGCATCGGTTAACCTACCAACTGAAGGTAGCAACTAGGAAAGTCAACATACCCCCTTGTTCATCTTTGGATGCACCGAGGACAGTGCAAACTTTTAAGTGTGGGGAGATCGTCCGACCGCTTGGCATTTTTGGGTGACAAGTTTCTCATCCCAACACTTTTGCATTTCATTTTTAGGTCTTTTAGGATTTTTGGTTGCATTGCATATGTATATATTAAACTTAGTCAAAATCATGATATTTTCCAAAGATTTTATCTATAGGGCACCCCAGTTGAAAAAAAAAATTTAAAACTAGCTTGAATTATATACTGTGTGGAACACGATTTTTGAGCTAAGAATACAAGCATGAGAGATTTGAGTCTAATTGTGTGGTTACATTATATATAACCACTTATTTTCATTCTTATGTGCATTATTCTCTTTCTATGATTGTAATCTTTGATTTGTTTAATTCTATATGTCCATTCTTTTGTGTATATATGCATTTATATGATTGAGGCTATTGCTCAAATAGCTCACTTACCCAAATAAGCCTACTTTTTATCTTCCATTGATAACCAATTTGAGCCTATGCTTAACCCATTTGTTCTTAATTATAGCACATTACAAGCCTAAGTGAAAAATAATAAATATCCCTTAATTTGGATCTTTGATTAGCTTAGGCTAGTGAGAGTGTTTATCATTTGATTTTGAGAGAGTTGGGAACATTGGGTAGAGATAAAAGTTTATTTTTGTATTTGTGTTGAGAATCTTGGGAATTGGGTACATACTCATGTATTAATCATGTGTAAACCATATGCATTGATGTTCTTGTATATATATTTTAGTTTGAAAAGAAAAAAATTAATGAAAAAAAATAATAATAATAAAAAAAAAGAAAAAATGAAAATAAATAATAGAAATAGAAAAAGAAAGACAAAGAATTACAATAAAAAGAGGACAAAATGCCACAAAGCAAGGTTCAATAAAATTCAATGCATATGGGTGGTGATCAAAAAGAGAATGCATGAGTGTGTGAAAAAGTGAAGAATGGGTAGTTAGGTTTGTTTAGAATTGTATAGGTTGTCATAGGTTAGGTGGTAAGTTTAAGTTAATCAAAGATTCAAATCTCAAGCCCACTTGACCATATGCATCCTACCTTGACCCTAACCCCATTACAACCTATGAAAGTCCTCATGATATTTGTATGCATGCATGAAATAATTGTTTATTGTTAGATGAGAAACAAATCTTGGAAAACATGATTAGGGGAGAATTGAGTGAATCAACCCCATACACTTGAGTGACTAGAGCGGATACACATCCAGTGAGGGTTCGATTGCTCAATTACATATTTCCACCCATGATCATCTTTTTTCTTGCAAGTTTGTAAAATTTTTTTAATAATTCAATTCAATTGTGGGTTTGATTTGACTGCTATGTCTTTAGCCCTTGTACTTAAATATGTTTTCTTGGAAGTTGACTTGTTTTGACCAAGTGGATGCATTCATATAGATAGATTGCATATAGATAGATTGCATTTAGTTAGTTTGCAATGAATAAATGTTAATACCCCTTTGCTTATTTTTTGATTTTATCATGAGGACATGCTTAGTTTAAGTGTGGGGAGATTTGATAAACTCCAATTTTGTGGTTTATCTTGTACTTAATTTGGGGGATTTTATCACCTTTTCCAACATTTATTCAATGAAATAGCATGGTTTTGTAATTCTCCCTTGATTTGTGCTTAAATGTGAAAATATGCTTTTTAGGCCTTAAAATAGCTAAATTCAATTCACTTTAATTCCATTCAATGCCTTGATGTATTTGTTGAGTGATTTCAGGTTCATAGGGCAAGTATTGGATGGAAGAAGTGAGGAGAAAAGCATGCAAAGTGGGAGAACTCATGAAGAAATGAAGGAACCGCAAAGCTGTCAAGCCTGACCTCTTCGCACTCAATCGACCATAACTTGAGATACAGAGGTTCAAATGAGGCGGTTCTAGTTGTGTTGGAAAGCTAACATCCAGAGCTTCGAAATGATATAAAATTTGCCATATGTTGCTTCACGTTTAGGGGCGCGCATTCGCCATGTACGCGTTCGCGCAGATGCTGCTCCTGGCCCACTAAAGTGAAATCGCCCCCAGCGATTTTTTGAAGCACTTTGGGCCCAACCCAACTTATTTCTAATGCTATTTCATGCAGAATTCAAGATTGGGAAAAGGGGGGAGCAATTGTTTGAAGTTTTTGCATCATGGAGTTTAGTTTCTAGAGAGAGAAGCTCCCTCTTCTCTCTAGAATTAGGATTAGAATTTCTTAGATCTAGGTTTAATTCATGCTTTGATTTACTTTTCTTTTCAATTTCCTCTTCATCTACTCTTCCTCTCTCTAATTTTGTATTTCATTCTTGTAATTGCTTACCTTGTTGTTGATGCACTCTTTCTTCTTCTATTTTCTTTTAATGCAATTTATGATTCATGTTCTTTTATTATTGATTTGTTTTATTGTTGTTTAATTCCTTGCAATTTAGTAGTGTAGATTTACTTTCCTTGTAATTTACTATGTTTTCCTTTTATGCCTTCCAAGTGTTTGACAAAATGCTTGGTTGGTTGTTACAATAGATTTTGAGCATTCTTGGCTTGGAAAGGGTAATTAGGTGATCTTGAGTCATGAAAACCCAACCTATGTTGGTGACTTAGAGTTGTTGGCTAATATTGTTTCCATTGACGCTAATCTTTTGCTAATTTAATTAGTAAGTTGATTAGAATTTTCGGATTGAGATTAGCTAGTCTTGTTAGACTTTCTTCGAGTGTGAAGATAATATGATACCTTCTTCCATCGTCGAGGATGATGTAATGAGATAAATTCTTGTTTATATTTGTGACATGATTAATTAGTCTTGTTTGACATTCTCCCTTTGTGAAGATGACATGATACCTTCTTCCGTTTGTTGGAGTTGACTAAATAAGATGAATTAATCAATGTATGACTAGGATAGAAAGCCTATGATCTCAATTCTTGCCATGAATGTCTCTCTTTATTACTTGCTTTCTTTAGTTACTTGCTTGATTTACTCTTCTTGTCATTTAAATTCTTGTCCATTTACTTCCTTGCCCCTTTACCAATCAAAACCCCCTATACATACTTCATAGTCAATAAGCATACATTTCATTGCAATTCCTCGTGAGACGACCCGGAGTCCAAATACTCCGGTTAATTCTTATTTGGGATTTGTACATGCGACAACCTAAATTTTTGTATGTGAGGACTCTTTGTTGGTGTAGAACTATACTTGCAACGAGAATTCATTCAATTGAGGAAATTCTATATGAACAAAAGTTCACACATCACCAAGTGAGCGTTGAACGCCCAATCACCCCCTTTGAGGCATTCAACGCCCACCAAGAAGCACAAGGCAGCATGGATCAACCCCCTAATGGGCGTTCAATGCCCATCCCTTAAGTTGGATGCCAAGCTCAGCCCAAATACTCAACCAAAGTGGGCCCAAGAATGGACTTTCCCAAGAATGCCCATCATATTAGGTTATTATATATAGGAGAAGATCACCCATGTTTAGGATCTTCCGCCTCATCTTCATCCACCACTTTCAAATTCACATTACTTTCTATAAGCTATGAGCTATGAAACCTCCTAAGTTAGGGTTAGGAGCTCTGCTGATACTCATGGATTAATAATATTATTGTTTTTATTCCAATACATGTTTGATTCTATTCTCTTGTGCATTTTTGGTCTTCTTCTCATGAATTGAGGGTGAACTGTGACATTCATCTTTGTTCTACATGGGTTCCGTATAAGTCCTGACCCAGATAACAATGGACCACAGCTAGAGAGTGCACTGCAGATTCCAAGAGCGTACCTGGGTGACTTTGGATAAGTGACATAAAATCCCATTGACTATGGGTTACTGAGGTCTCTGTGGCATTAAAGCTAGAGCCTACAGAGCAGCATTCCCTGATCCAGAAGATTCGACCTTGTCTATGGCATTTTGAGTAGGATTGCGAAGGGGAGTGGATTGCTTAGGTGTTTACCTTCGGCTATAGTGGGAAGCCATGAGTTAACTTGATGAGAGGATATGAGTTGCTCGGATATGGTAGACTGCTATGGTTTAGAAGAGGCTAACTTGATGAGGATGCTACATGACTTAGTCAATTACGGCTGCCATTGAATGAATCATTCGTTATTGAAGTAGACAGTAAGAAAAGTTGATCCAGAAGAATACGCATCTCTGAAGCCTTAACTGAATCTTTATCACTGTTCTCACATCAATCTGGTATTTTGTTCTTTACTATTTCGTTTATGCTTTCAAACAAACAACCATTTTTTCTATTCGCCTGACTAAGATCTACAAGATAGGGATTGCTTGCTCAATCCAACAATCTCTGTGGAATTTGACCCTCACTCACCTGAGGTATTATTTGGATGACCCGGTGCACCTTTCGGTTCATCTGTACGAAACTTGCGGAGTTCAATTTTGCGCACCAGCATCAATGGCGTTGAACGCCAGAATAGGACCGCTCTGGGCGTCCAACGCCTTTTAGGGATATAATGCTGGCGTTGAATGCTAGTAAGGGAGCTTTATGGGCATTCAACGCCCTTGAGGGAGCAGCCAGGGGCAACTTTGTGGCCCCCATTGGGCGTTCAGCGCTGACGAGCGGATAATTTATACCCTTTTTGGCATTATTTTTACATAGTTTTTAGTATATTTTTCTTACTTTTTATTATATTTTTATGAGTTTTTATTCAAAAATCACATTTATGGTCTTTACTATGGTCTTTATGGCTTTAGCCCTTGAACTTAAATATGTTTTCTTGGAAGTTGACTTGTTTTAACCAAGTGGATGCATTCATATAGATAGATTGCATATAGATAGATTGCATTTAGTTAGTTTGCAATGAATAAATGTTAATACCCCTTTGCTTATTTCTTGATTTTATCATGAGGACATGCTTAGTTTAAGTGTGGGGAGATTTGATAAACTCCAATTTTGTGGTTTATCTTGTGCTTAATTTGGGGGATTTTATCACCTTTTCCAACATTTATTCAATGAAATAGCATGGTTTTGTAATTCTCCCTTGATTTGTGCTTAAATGTGAAAACATGCTTTTTAGGCCTTAAAATAGCTAAATTCAATTCACTTTAATTCCATTCGATACCTTGATGTATTTGTTGAGTGATTTCAGGTTCATAGGGCAAGTATTGGATGGAAGAAGTGAGGAGAAAAGCATGCAAAGTGGGAGAATTCATGAAGAAATGAAGGAACCGCAAAGCTGTCAAGCCTGACCTCTTCGCACTCAATTGACCATAACTTGAGCTACAGAGTCCAAATGAGGTAGTTTTAGTTGCGTTAGAAAGCTAACATCTGGGGCTTCGGAATGATATAAAATTTGCCATATGTTGCTTAGCGTTTAGGGGCGCGCACGCGCTATGTTCGCGTGCGCGCCGATGCTGCTCGTGGCCCACTAAAGTGAAATCACCCCCAGCAATTTCTGAAGCACTTTGGGCCCAACCAAACTCATTTCTAATGTTATTTCATGCAGAATTCAAGCCTGGGCAAAGGGGAAGCAATTGTTTGAAGTTTTTGCATCATGTAGTTTAGTTTCTAGAGAGAGAAGCTTCCTCTTCTCTCTAGAATTAGGATTAGAATTTCTTAGATCTAGGTTTAATTCATGCTTTGATTTACTTTTACTTTACAATTTCTTATTCCTCTACTCTTTCTCTCTCTAATTTTGTATTTCATTCTTGTAATTGCTTACCTTGTTGTTGATGCACTCTTTCTTCTTCTATTTTCTTTTAATGCAATTTATGATTCATGTTCTTTTATTATTGATTTGTTTTATTGTTGTTTAATTCCTTGCAATTGAGTAGTGTAGATTTACTTTCCTTGTAATTTACTATATTTTCCTTTTATGCCTTCCAAGTGTTTGACAAAATGCTTGGTTGGATGTTAGAGTAGATTTTGAGCATTCTTGGCTTGGAAAGGGTAATTAGGTGATATTGAATCATGAAAACCCAACCTATGTTGGTGACTTAGAGTTGTTCGCTAATAAGTTGATTAGGATTTTTGGATTGAGATTAGCTAGTCTTGTTATACTTTCTTCGAGTGTGAAGATAATATGATACCTTCTTCCATCGTCGAGGATGACGTAATAAGATAAATTCTTGTTTATATTTGTGACATGATTAATTAGTCTTGTTTGACATTCTCCCTATGTGAAGATGACATGATACCTTCTTCCGTTTGATGGAGTTGACTAAATAAGATGAATTAATCAATGTATGACTAGGATAGAAAGCCTATGATCTCAATTCTTGCCATGAATGTCTCTCTTTATTACTTGCTTTCTTTAGTTACTTGTTTGATTTACTCTTCTTGTCATTTAAATTCTTGTCCATTTACTTCCTTGCCCCTTTACCAATCAAAACCCCATATACATCCTTCATAGCCAATGAGCATACATTTCATTACAATTCCTCGTGAGACGATCCGGAGTCCAAATACTCCGGTTAATTCTTATTTGGGGTTTGTACATGTGACAACCTAAATTTTTGTATGTGAGGATTCTTTGCTGGTGTAGAACTATACCTGCAACGAGAATTCATTCAATTGAGGAAATTCTTGATACACGAAAAACTTGTCTCATAACAAATTTCCTTCGGCAAGTGTACCGAATTTGTCGTCAAGTAAAAACTCACAATAGAGTGAGGTCGAATCCCACAGGGATTGATTGATCAAGAAAGTTTAATTAGAGGAGTGTTCTAGTTGAGCGAATCAGAATTTGAGTTGAGAATTGCAGAAAATTAAATGGCGGGAAAGTAAATAACAGAAAAGTAAATGCTAGAAATAAAGAGCTGAATGTAGATGACGGAAAGTAAATTGCAGAATATTAAATGGGAATGGGGAAATTGCTCATAAAAGTAAATGACAGAAATTATAGAGAATGGGTAAGATCAGGAATGGGGAGTTCATCGGGCTCAGGAGATGTTGCATTCTCCGGATCAATTTCATTTTCATCTCTTCCTCAATCAATGCACTCATTGATCTCCTTGGCAATCTTAAGTGATCAAATTACAATTTCATGTAATTCAATCTCTCAAATCTTGATCAATCTCTCAAGGCTTTGGTCTTGTTGATTTCCCCACCCAAAGTTTGGGTGATTCCTCCATCCAGGGTTGTAGGTCTTGGAGTATGGATCATGGTTTTGCCTAGGTGAATTCCCAATGTAGTTGGCTTGCTCCTGACTACCCTCTGCTTCTTCATTCACTCCTTCTTGGGTTGTTGATGAAGTGGCGATTGCTGCTACTTGGTTCCTCTCCATCTTCTTGGTGAGGTCAGCCCGCTGCTGGGTAATGAGCTTGTTTTGGGCCAGCAGAGCATCTACATTGTTTAGCTCCATTACTCCTCTTGTGTTCCCTCTTTCGGAAGCATAGAAGTAGTCATTCTCTGCTACAGTTTCAATGACATCTATGGCCTCCTCAATGGTCTTCTTCTTGTTCAAAGATCCTCCAGATGAATGGTCTACTGCCTTCTTTGACTCATAAGAGAGCCCTTCATAGAAAATGTGCAGCTGCACCCATTCAGTGAACATATCTGGTGGGCACCTCCTTGTTAGGTCTTTGAACCTCTCCCATGCTTCATATAGAGTCTCACCATCTTGTTGCCTAAAAGTTTGGACCTCAGCTCTCAGCCTATTGATTCGTTGAGAGGGGTAAAATCTTGCTAAGAATTTGTTCACCACATCTTCCCAAGTTGTCAAGCTCTCCTTTGGGAAAGACTCCAACCACTTGGCTGTCTTATCCTTGAGTGAGAATGGAAATAAGAGCAGTCTATAGGCGTCAGGATGAACACCATTAGACTTCACTGTGTCACATATTCTCAGGAAGGTGGTTAGATGTTGATTTGGGTCTTCTTGGACACTTCCTCCGAACGAACAGTTGTTCTGCACAAGGGTGATGAGCTGTGGTTTTAGTTCAAAATTGTTGGCATGGATGGTTGGCTTTTGAATGCTACTTCCACAGTTTCCTGGGTTTGGATTGATGTAAGAGCCTAAAACTCTTCTATCCTTCCCAGCATGATTTGCTCGTCCTCTTCCGCCATGGTTGTGAGCTTCTTCTTCACGATGGTTTTCCATGTTTTCTTCCATGTTTGGTTCAAAGTATTCCTCAAAGTGTTCCTCCTCTTCTTCAGCACCAACTACACATTTTTCTCTTGCCTTCCTCCTTAGTCTAAGGAAGGTTCTCTCAGGTTCAGAATCAAAGGAAGTTGAAGCCCCGCTTCTTTTCCCTGTCATACAACCAACAAGTACAAGCAAAGAGAATAGGTGCAGAAAGTATATCTGTCAGAATTACTGTTAGTGTGAGTGATGCAATATATCAAACAGTTAGTGGGTTAGTGAAATGAATGGTAAATAACAAAGAAAAAGTAAGGGGGAGGAAAAAAAATTAACTAAAACAGAAAGTAAATGACTCAAACAGAAAATTAAATCAAACAAAAATAAAATGCTCAATCTAGTTATCCTCCAATTTAATCATTGTTGATGCACAATCAATCCTCGGCAACGGCGCCATAAACTTGATGCACGGAAAACTTGTCTCATAACAAATTTCCTTTGACAAGTGTACCGAATTTGTCGTCAAGTAAAAACTCACAATAGAGTGAGGTCAAATCCCACAGGGATTAATTGATCAAGCAACTTTAATTAGAGGAATGTTCTAGTTGAGTGAATCAGAATTTGAGTTGAGAATTGCAGAAAATTAAATGGCGGAAAAGTAAATAACAGAAAAGTAAATGCTAGAAATAAAGAGCTGAATGTAGATGACGGAAAGTAAATTGCAGAATCTTAAATGGGAATGGGGAAATTGCTCATAAAAGTAAATGACAGAAATTATAGAGAATGGGTAAGATCAGGAATGGGGAGTTCATTGGGCTCAGGAAATGTTGCATTCTCCGGATCAATTTCATTTTCATCTCTTCCTCAATCAATGCACTCATTGATCTCCTTGGCAATCTTAAGTGATCAAATTATAATTTCTTGTAATTCAATCTCTCAAATCTTGATCAATAGCCAATTCTTTGGTCAATTGCTCATGAGAAGAGATGATGTAAGGTCACTGATTATACCACATGCATTTCCCAAATCAAGTGTTGAGAGGATTATAGTCACATATCCATCCAAACCCAATTTGGTCCAGCATGAGAAAGCATTTCTAGCATGATCTCTTCATTCCTCTTTCAAGGTTCAGAAGAGATCCAAGTATGAATAGCTTCTTTTCCAAGATAACTACCCAATTGGATGAAGATCGAAAGCTTTCAAGTAAAATCAAGAGAAAAGATAGAAGAAGAATAATGAAAACTAGTATTGATCCATCAAATTACAACAGAGCTCCCTAACCCAATAAAAGGGGGTTAGTTGTTCATAGCTCTGGAAAATGAAAACAAAGATGGAGAATACATGATGAAACTAGAAGTGCAGAGAAAGTAAAATACAGAGAGTAATTCTATGCCAAGAGGCTCCCTATATTTTCCAACTCCCCAATTTAATTCAAAGCTACTCCTATATATACTAATCTTCTGATCTTCTAGTTGGCTCTTCAAGTCTTAGGTATGGGCCT
>NC_029786.2:64097518-64145665 GCF_000816755.2 Arachis ipaensis
GCTTCTAACGTGGCCATGCTAGCCATCTCCAACGTTAGTGACAAAGTTGAGTGTCACTAACGTTGGTTCATCATTCCCTTATCCACGTTAGCTTCCACGTTAACTAAGTTAACGTAGGAGTTAACGTGGCTCATAGTGGCTTATGTGGGCTAATTCCAACGTTAGTGACAATGTTGGGTGTCACTAACGTTGGCGATCACCTCCCTTCTTCACGTTAACTTCCACGTTAACTAAGTTAACGTGGGAGTTAACGTGGCTTATTGGGGCTTGTGTGGGTTCCTTCCAATGTTAGTGACAATGTTTGGTGTCACTAACGTTGTCGATCTCTTTGTCTCCTCACGTTAGCTTCCACGTTAACTAGGTTAACGTGGAAGTTAACGTGGCTTATTGTGACTTGGCCAATGTTAGTGACAAAGTTGAATGTCACTAACGTTGGCTTCCCCTTTACTTCTTAACATTAGAGGCCATAGTGCATCAAAGTTCTAGTCCAAGTCATGGGAAATGCAACATCCAATTTGTCCTTAAATTCATGCAAAATCCTCATGAAATTATGTAAAGTGCACAATGTATGCTTGAATCAAGATGTAAGTGAATATCTACCCAAAACTAGCTTATTTCCTAAGGAAATGCATGAAACTACCCTAAAAACAGTAAAGAAAAGGTCAGTGAAACTAGCCAAAATGCCCTGGCATCAATTCTATATCAACAAAAGTTCACACATCAAAAATGGCGCCGTTGCCGGGGAGTTGCAATGGTGCTAAGTTATTGGCTATTGTATATATTGTGAATAGCCTAATTTTTGGTTTGTTTGTTAGTTTTTTCTAGTTTTAGGATTTGGTTTTCTTTGTTTCTTGCTAGAATTTGTTTTTGTTTTCACTTATCACCACGAATTCTCATCACTTTGGCTATGAGTGTGGTTCAAACTATGTTGTAGGAAATGAAAGCTTTAATGAGGATTTGGAAATAAAAGATGGGAGAAGCCCCAAGCTTATGGACAACCTTCTTGGCAACAACCTCCTCCGGCTCCTTATGGGTACAATTCAAATCTTGATGCATGCCAATCTAATGTATGTGATGACCCTCATTGTGATTGTCAACCACAATCATCATATGCATATGAACCCCCTCCTCAACATAGCCCTCCACCACACTCACAAGCCTCATACCACCATTCACCTCCACATGATCCTAAACCATACCCACCATACCAACCACCATATGAACCATACTTAGAGCCACCACCATTCCAACACCAATACTCCCAAGAACCACAAAGTCCACACACACCACCTCAAGAATTTCACCAATATGAACCACCTTCCGACTATAATACCTTTCCCTCAAATAATGAACCCTCTCTTCCACCACAACCCTCCGATGAAGCCTTTATGCTAGAATTAAGGGATCTTGAATCTCATATCTTAAGGAAACACGAGGAGGATGAAAAGAAATTTGAGGAGTTAAGAGCAAAAATGGCTATCATGGTAGAAGCCATTGGCAACATAGTCTCATCCCTCCTAAGCCTATATGATCAAGGCACTTCTATTGTGAAATGTGGAGAAGCAACCAAGGAGCTTAGTGAGGGAGTGAACTTTAAGCTCCAAGGTGAAGAAGAGGAGTTAAAGCAAGAAATGCAACAAGAGGAGGAGGTAGAGATTATTGAATAAAAGGAAGTAGTGGTTGGAACCTTAGGATATGTTGAGTACATAGAGGAAGCACAAATTGAAGAGCCTTCTTCCATGGAGTTCGAAGTTGATGTTGAGGAGGAGAGTGTACAACCTCCAAGGCACAATGTGATTGAAGAATTGGAAGAAGTGTTCCAATCAATAGGCCCTCCTATTTATGATGACTCCATTATAAACCACTATTTCATGGTTTATCTTGTGCTCAATTGAGTGGATTTTATCAACTCTTTACCCACTTATTCATAATATTTGCATGGTTTTATATTTCCTTCCTAATTTTATTCTATAATTGGAAACTTGCTTCCCGAGCCTTTTAATTACTAAAAATTAATTTCCCCTTATCACCATTAGATGCCTTGATATGTGTGTTAAGTGATTTCAGATTTACAGGGCAGGAATGGCTCAGAGGATGGAAAGGAAGCATGCAAAAGTGGAAGGAATACAAGAAGTTGGAGAAATTGCTGAGCTGTCCAGCCTGACCTCTTTACACTCAAACGGCTATAACTTTAGCTACAGAGGTCCAAACGACGCGGTTCTAGTTGCGTTGGAAAGCTAACGTCCAAGGCTTCGATTTGATATCTAATATGCCATAGTTGCCCTAACGCTAGGTGACGCGGTCGCGTGATCCACGCGGACGCATCGCAGTGACGAAAAACCAGCGTGGCAGATTTTGTAACGAGCGATTTCTGGGTTGTTTCTGACCCAGTTTTCGGCCCAGAAAGCACAGATTAGAGGCTATAAAGTGGAGGAATACATCCATTAATAAAAAAGCTTTCATATTCAAATTTTTAGGGTAGATGTAGTTTTTAGAAAGAAAGGTTCTCTCCTCTCTCTTAGGATTAGGATTTAGGATTTCTCTTAGTTTTAGGAGTGACTCTCAATCCCAGGTTCAATGTTCTTTTTATTATTTTCCCAATTTAATTTATGAACTCTTCCATGTTACATTTGATATCTTTATTAGTGCTAATTAAGGTATTTCAGTTTATTTTTGCTTTCTTTTATTTACATTATTGTTATTCCCATCTGAAGACATTTTTATTCCAGTAGATTTACTTTTCTCCTTTTTGGTCTTGGTTAAGAAATCAGTAACTCAGGAGTTATCAAACTCAAACATGATTGATAATTGTTATCTTTGTTAATTAAATTGAACTTCAATGATCCCAATCTTTTCTTAGGAAATAAATAGGATCCGAAGATCAAACCAATTAATCCCTTGACCTTCCTTTGCCTTAGTGAAGGTTAACAAAGTGGAATTAGGATTTAATTTTCATCATCATTGATAAGGATAGCTAGGATAGGACCTCTAATTTCTAATACCTTACCAAGAGTTTATTTTATTATTACTATTTTATTTTATTCTTTTTGTTCAACATACTGCTTCCTTACTTTCAAAACCCCCCAATTTACAAACTCATAACCAATAATAAGAACATACCTCCTTGCAATTCCTTGAGAAGATGACCCGAGGTTTAAATACTTCGGTTATCAATTTTAAAGGGGTTTGTTACTTGTGACAACCAAAATGTTTGTATGAAAGGACTTTTGAAGGTTTAGAAACTATACTTGCAACGAGGATTTATCCGCAAATTTCTAGACCACGCAAAAGTTTTCTCATCACTCCGCATCAACATATGATCCTCTTGAATTTGAAGAATCCTTCCCCACTATGCTCGGAATTGATGATGAGGTAGATTTCACTCAACCTCCTATGTATGATTTGAGTGATGGGGAAGAGCTAGAGGACATTGGTGAAGAAGAATGTGAACTTGAGGAAGCTTGGCAAGAGGTACAGCATGAAGTATCTTGCCAAGTGGTGGAAGCCTCCCAAAAAGGATGGACGAGAGTGAAACATGTTTAGTCAAGACCGTTGGGAACTCCTCCACCTAGGTTATCATCTGATCCTTCATTTGAGTGGGTAAAACTTCTAACTCTTAGCTTTATTATCCCACTTGAATATGGTTTACTTGAGACAGATGGCCAACTTAGGGTGCTTTGTGGAATTAAGTGTAAGAGAAGGATGTTTAGTGGTTGGCGTTGTAAGTCTAGGCTCATTATGGTTGAAGCTTCAAGGAGTAAAGGTTGGAATAGTGCTCAATTGGATGGGTCTAGGAGGATAGTTTGGTGCTTCCATGAGAATTCATCTCTCTTGCCACCCGGAGGAAATCACCATGATCAACTCAAGGACGGGTGTGAAAACAAGGCGTGGGATCCCAGATCACACAAGGAAAATCAACTTTGGGAGCCCACGGTTTGTGAAGAACTCCATCAAAGCTTGGAGTTATTAACCTTGACTGATGAAGCACAATGGAAGTCCAAGCATTGGTGGATGTTCAAGGATGGATTCAAGCACAAGCCACCTTGATGAGGAGCTCCCCATAAGTCCAACTTAAGGACAATAAACAAAAGTGCTAGGTGGGAGACACCCCACCATGGTAACATCTTTTCATTTTTTCCTTTTGTACATATTGGTAAAATAAGTTTAATTTCATGTTTTGTTTGATTAGTTGAGTTTAATTGGGAGTCTAGTAGGTTAAATAAGGTTTTATGATGTTTTGGTAGCTGTTTGGAGGTTTGGAATGCTTGGTTTGGTGAAAAAGCATAGAAAAATTTTGAAAAAAACAGAGCACCATCCACGTGCACGCGTGAATCAAGCAATTTCGGCCATCCACGCGCACGCGTCATGTACGCGTATGCGTGGATTGAATTTTTCCACTTCCCAAATATTCACCCGAGAGTTGTGCCTGAAGTGTGCCAACTTTGTGCCCCAGGGCACACGCACGCATACCTTGTGTGTACGCGTCGACTCTCTGCTTTGCTGTGCACGCGTACGCGTCAGCCGCACGTACGCGTTGCTTCCATTTCACCATTCCACGCGCACGCGCCAATGACTCGCACGCGTGGGCTGTTCTGCATCAACCACCTTCTTTTCTTCTCTTCTTTCCATTTCTTTCCTTTTCTCTCTTCTCTTCTTTTCTTTCCACCCTTCAAACATCATCTAACACTACCAAATATCATGTAACACCATTTTTTTAGTTAGTTAGTTAGTTTAATTTTTGTTTTCCATTATAAGTGTTGGATTACTAATCTTGTTTACTGTTTACTGCTGCTTATTACTAATAGGATGTTAATTTAACATCATTGTTGTTATTGTCATTATTGGATTCCTTTATTGAGGTTGCAATTTATTACTTGGTTTTAAATTTTCATGTTGAACATTTGTGAGCACCAAGTGAATGTTACATTGCCTTTAAGCTTCTTACCTCTTTTGAATTGCATGTTTTGGCCACCATGCATTCATCATCTATTGTTAGGCAATTGTATATTATCATTGTATTTTTTTAGGTGATTCTTGTTTATGGTTTACCCTTATTCACATCACTTATTTCATGCATTGAGATTGTAGAATTGTGAAATTGGATCAAAGCTTACCTAGCGACATATTTTTGAGCTTTCTAAGCTTTGTGGACCATGCTTGCTATGTGATTGATTTTTATATCCTTTTTCCTAAGTTCTATAGAATCCATATGTTCCACCTCTATGTCACTTAGGTGTTGCAACAACTTCAATATGTATCATTGATTGTTGTGTGAGTTTCATATACCATTTTGTTCACTAAGTCTACCTACACATCAATCAATGTCCATGCATTATTCAGTTTCACAATTGCTTGATTTTTGCTTGAATGCTTTTATGCTTCTTCACTACTCGTTGGGTTATTTTAGCCTACAATTCTTTTAAAGTATCTCAAGCACACTAGAATGAGTGAAGTGCATGTTTTCTTTTGTATAATTGTGACATGATTTTTAAATACTAGGGTGTGAGTTCTAAACCGCATGCAAGTTAGGACCCACACACTTATTTTTCATTATTGTCACACTAATTCACTCACTCAATTCTAGTGATTTACCTCATTCCAACAATCCATGCTTCCTTGCTTGTGCATTTACTTGTCTTATTATCTCCTGTTTACTATGTTCAGGAAGAATCATCATAAGCAAAAACGGAAGCGGGAGAAGAACACGCAGCATCGGTTAACCTACCAACTGAAGGTAGCAACTAGGAAAGTCAACGTACCCCCTTGTTCATCTTTGGATGCACCGAGGACAGTGCAAACTTTTAAGTGTGGGGAGATCGTCCGACCGCTCAGCATTTTTGGGTGACAAGTTTCTAATCCCAACACTTTTGCATTTCATTTTTAGGTCTTTTAGGATTTTTGGTTGCATTGCATATGTATATATTAAACTTAGTCAAAATCATGATATTTTCCAAAGATTTTATCCATAGGGCACCCCAATTGAAAAAAAAATTTAAAACTTGCTTGAATTATATACTGTGTGGAACACGATTTTTGAGCTAAGAATACAAGCATGAGAGATTTGTGCCTAATTGTGTGGTTACATCATATATAACCACTTATTTTCATTCTTGTGTGCATTATTCTCTTCCTATGATTGTAATCTTTGATTTGTTTAATTCTATATGTCCATTATTTTGTGTATACATGCATTTATATGATTGAGGCTATTGTTCAAATAGTTCACTTACCCAAATAAGCCTACCTTTTATCTTCCATTGATAACCAATTTGAGCCTATGCTTAACCTATTTGTTCTTAATTGTAGCACATTACAAGCCTAAGTGAAAAACAATAAATATCCCTTAATTTGGATCTTTGATTAGCTTAGGCTAGTGAGAGTGTTTATTATTTGATTTTGGGAGAGTTGGGAACATTGGGTAGAGATAAAAGTGTGTTTTTGTATTTGTGTTGAGAATCTTGGGAATTGGGTACATACTCATGTATTAATCATGTGTAAACCATATGCATTGATGTTCTTGTATATATATATTTTAGTTTGAAAAAAAAATTAATGAAAAAAATAATAATAAAAAAAAGAAAAAAATGAAAATAAATAATAGAAATAGAAAAAGAAAGACAAAGAATTGCAATAAAAAGAGGACAAAATGCCCCAAAGCAAGGTTCAATAAAAGTCAATGCATATGGGTGGTGATCAAAAAGAGAATGCATGAGTGTGTGAAAAAGTGAAGAATGGGTAGTTAGGTTTGTTTAGAATTGTATAGGTTGTCATAAGTTAGGTGGTAAGTTTAAGTTAATCAAAGATTCAAATCTCAAGACCACTTGACCATATGCATCTTACCTTGACCATAACCCCATTACAACCTATGGAAAGTCCTCATGATATTTGTATGCATGCATAAAATAATTGTTGATTGTTAGATGAAAAACAAATCTTGGAAAACATGATTAGGAGAGAATTGAGTGAATCAACCGCATACACTTGAGTGACTAGAGCGGATACACATCCGGTGAGGGTTCGATTGCTCAATTACATGTTTCCACCCATGATCATCTCTTTTATTGCAAGTTTGTAAAATCTTTTTAATAATTCAATTCAATTGTGGGTTTGATTTGACTGCTATGGCTTTAGCCCTTGTACTTAAATATGTTTTCTTGGAAGTTGACTTGTTTTGACCAAGTGGATGCATTCATATAGATAGATGGCATATAGATAGATTGCATTTAGTTAGTTTGCATTGAATAAATGTTGATACCCCTTTGCTTATTTCTTGATTTTATCATGAGGACATGCTTAGTTTAAGTGTGGGGAGATTTGATAAACCCCAATTTTGTGGTTTATCTTGTGCTTAATTTGGGAGATTTTATCACCTTTTCCCACATTTATTCAATGAAATAGCATGGTTTTACAATTCTCCCTTGATTTGTGCTTAAATGTGAAAACATGCTTTTTAGGCCTTAAAATAGCTAAATTCAATTCACTTTAATTCCATTCAATGCCTTGATGTATTTGTTGAGTGATTTCAGGTTCATAGGGCAAGTATTGGATGGAAGAAGTGAGGAGAAAAGCATGCAAAGTGGGAGAACTCATGAAGAAATGAAGGAACCGCAAAGCTGTCAAGCCTGACCTCTTCGCACTCAATCGACCATAACTTGAGCTACAGAGGTCCAAATGAGGCGGTTCTAGTTGTGTTGGAAAGCTAACATCCGGGCTTCGAAATGATATAAAATTTGCCATATGTTGCTTCACGTTTAGAGGCGCGCACTCGCCATGTACGCGTTTGCGCAGATGCTGCTCCTAGCCCACTAAAGTGAAATCGCCCCCAGCGATTTTCTGAAGCACTTTGGGCCCAACCCAACTTATTTCTAATGCTATTTCATGCAGAATTCAAGCTTGGGAAAAGGGGGGGAGCAATTGTTTGAAGTTTTTGCATCATGGAGTTTAGTTTCTAGAGAGAGAAGCTCCCTCTTCTCTCTAGAATTAGGATTAGAATTTCTTAGATCTAGGTTTAATTCATGCTTTGATTTACTTTTCTTTACAATTTCTTGTTCCTCTACTCTTTCTCTCTCTAATTTTGTATTTCATTCTTGTAATTGCTTACCTTGTTGTTGATGCACTCTTTCTTCTTCTATTTCTTTTAATGCAATTTATGATTCATGTTCTTTTATTATTGATTTGTTTTATTGTTGTTTAATTCCTTGCAATTTACTATGTTTTCCTTTTATGCCTTCCAAGTGTTTGACAAAATGCTTGGTTGGATGTTAGAGTAGATTTTGAGCATTCTTGGCTTGGAAAGGGTAATTAGGTGATCTTGAGTCATGAAAACCCAACCTATGTTGGTGACTTAGAGTTGTTGGCTAATATTGTTTCCATTGACGCTAATCTTTTGCTAATTTAATTAGTAAGTTGATTAGAATTTTCGGATTGAGATTAGCTAGTCTTGTTAGACTTTCTTCGAGTGTGAAGATAATATGATACCTTCTTCCATCGTCGAGGATGATGTAATGAGATAAATTCTTGTTTATATTTGTGACATGATTAATTAGTCTTGTTTGACATTCTCCCTTTGTGAAGATGACATGATACCTTCTTCCGTTTGTTGGAGTTGACTAAATAAGATGAATTAATCAATGTATGACTAGGATAGAAAGCCTATGATCTCAATTCTTGCCATGAATGTCTCTCTTTATTACTTGCTTTCTTTAGTTACTTGCTTGATTTACTCTTCTTGTCATTTAAATTCTTGTCCATTTACTTCCTTGCCCCTTTACCAATCAAAACCCCCTATACATCCTTCATAGTCAATAAGCATACATTTCATTGCAATTCCTCGTGAGACGACCCGGAGTCCAAATACTCCAGTTAATTCTTATTTGGGGTTTGTACATGCGACAACCTAAATTTTTGTATGTGAGGACTCTTTGTTGGTGTAGAACTATACTTGCAACGAGAATTCATTCAATTGAGGTAATTCTATATCAACAAAAGTTCACACATCACCAAGCGAGCGTTGAATGCCCAATCACCCCCTTTGAGGCATTCAACGTCCACCAAGAAGCACAAGGCAGCATGGATCAACCCCCTAATGGGCGTTCAATGCCCATCCCTTAAGTTGGATGCCAAGCTTAGCCCAAGTACTCAACCAAAGTGGGCCCAAGAATGGACTTTCCCAAGAATGCCCATCATATTAGGTTATTATATATAGGAGAAGATCACCTATGTTTAGGATCTTCGGCCTCATCTTCATCCACCACTTTCAAATTCACATTACTTTCTGTAAGCTATGAGCTATGAAACCTCCTAAGTTAGGGTTAGGAGCTCTGCTGATACTCATGGATTAATAATATTATTGTTTTTATTCCAATACATGTTTGATTCTATTCTCTTGTGCATTTTCGGTCTTCTTCTCATGAATTGAGGGTGACCTGTAACATTCATCTTTGTTCTACATGGGTTCCGTATAAGTTCTGACCCGGATAACAATGAACCACAGCTAGAGAGTGCACTGCAGATTCCAAGAGCGTACCTGGGTGACTATGGATAAGTGACATAAAATCCCATTGACTGTGGGTTACTGAGGTCTCTGTGGCATTAAAGCTAGAGTCTGCAGAGCAGCATTCCCTGATCCAGAAGATTCGACCTTGTCTATGGCATTTTGAGTAGGATTGCGAAGGGGAGTGGATTGCTTAGGTGTTTACCTTCGGCTATAGTGGGAAGCCATGAGTTAACTTGATGAGAGGATATGAGTTGCTTGGATATGGTAGATTGCTATGGTTTAAAAGAGGCTAACTTGATAAGGATGCTACATGACTTAGTCAATTACGGCTGCCATTGAATGAATCATTCGTTATTGAAGTAGACAGTAAGAAAAGTTGATCCGAAAAGAATACGCATCTCCGAAGCCTTAACTGAATCTTTATCACTGTTTTCACATCAATCTGGTATTTTGTTCTTTACTATTTCGTTTATGCTTTCAAACAAACAACCATTTTTTCTAATCGCCTGACTAAGATCTACAAGATAGGGATTGCTTGCTCAATCCAACAATCTCTATGGGATTTGACCCTCACTCACCTGAGGTATTATTTGGATGACCCGGTGCACTTTTCGGTTCATCTGTATGAAACTTGAAGAGTTCAATTTCGCGCACCAGCATCAATGGCGTTGAACGCCAGAATAGGACCGCTCTGGGCGTCCAACGCCTTTTAGGGATATAATGCTGGCATTGAATGCCAGTAAGGGAGCTTTATGGGCATTCAACGCCCTTGAGGGAGTAGCCATGGGCAACTTTGTGGCCCCCATTGGGCGTTCAGCGCTGACGAGCGGATAATTTATACCCTTTTTGGCATTGTTTTTACATAGTTTTTAGTATGTTTTTCTTACTTTTTATTATATTTTTATTAGTTTTATTCAAAAATCACATTTATGGTCTTTACTATGAGTTTGTATCTTTTTCTGTGATTTCAGATATTTTTTGACTAAAATTGAGGGACCTGAGCAAAAATCTGATTTAGAGGCTAAAAAAGGACTGCAGATGCTGTTGGATTCTGACCTCCCTGCACTCAAACTAAATTTTTTGGAGCTACAGAAGTCCAATTGGCACGCTCTCAATTGCTTTGGAAAGTAGACATCCTGGGCTTTTCATAAATATATAATAGTCCATTCTTTGTCTGAGATTTGATGGCCCAAACTGGCATTCAAAGTCAGCCTAAAAATTCTGGCGTAAAACGCCCAAACTGGCACCAGATTGGAGTTAAACGCCCAAACTAGCCCCAAAGCTGGCGTTTAACTCTAGGAACAGCCTAAGCACGAAAAAGCTTCAATACTCAGCCCAAGCACACACCAAGTGGGTCCCGGAAGTGGATTTCTGCACTATTTGCACTTAGTTACTCATTTTCTGTAACCCTAGGTTACTAGTCTAGTATAAAAACTACTTTTAGAGATTCATTTTGCAACTTATGACATTTTTATATTTCATATTATACCTTTGACGGCATGAGTCTCTAAGCCCCATAGGTGGGGGTGTGGAGCTCTGCTGTGTTTCAATGGATTAATGCAATTACTACTATTTTCTATTCAATTACGCTTGATTATATTCTAAGATACTCACTCGTACTTCAATATGGAGAATATGATGATCCATGACACTCATCATTATCCTCAACCCTATGAACGCATGCCTGACAACCATTCCGTTCTATCTTAGCTCAACGTAGTCATTGGGCGACAGCTTGAGTACGTATCTCTTGGGTTTCTAATCCACGGATCGAGTCCGAAGGTTAGAACCTTCATGGTATAGGCTAGAATCATTGGTAGCATTCCTAGGATCCAGAAAGTCTAAACCTTGTCTATAGTATTCCGAGTAGGATCTGGAAGGGGATGACTGTGACGAGCTTCAAACTCGCGAATGTTGGGCGCAGTGACAGTGTGCAAAAGGATAATGGTCCTATTTCGACGCTAGTGAGAAGCGACAGATAATTAGCCGTGCGGTGACAGCGCTTGGTATTTTTCATCCGAGAGGATCATACAGCCTGCTATGGAAGAAGGCCATGCGTGTTTGGAGAAGAAGACAACAGGAAAGCAGAGATTCAGATGACAGAGCATCTCCAAAACCCCAGCCTGTTCCCCATTACTGAATCACAAGTACTGTTTATTCATGTTATTTATTTTCATAAATATAACCACTATTATCATTAATCTCCTGACTAAGATTTACAAAATAACCATAACTTGCTCCAAGCCGACAATCTCCATGGGATCGACCCTTACTCACGTAAGGTATTACTTGAACGACCCAGTGCACTTGCTGGTTAGTTGTGCGGAGTTGTGAAAAGTGTAATCACAATTTCTTGCACCAAGTTTTTGGCGCCGTTGCCGGGGATTGTTCGAGTTTGGACAACTGACGGTTTATTTTGTTGCTTAGATTAGGAAAAATTTGTCTTTTTGGTTTAGAGTCACTAACATCGAGTCTTCTATTATTTTTTTGGGTAAAAAATTTTAAAATCCTTATTTTATTTTTCTAAACTATTTTCGAATTTTTTTTAAAAAACCAATAACTTCATAATTTAGTCTTCTGTTTGAGTTTAGTTTCATATTTTAAGTTTGGTGTCAATTGCATGATTTTATTTTTCTTTCAATTTTCAAATTATTAGTGTCCAAAATATAAAAATTTTTAAGTTTGGTGTCCTTTGTGTTTCTATTTTCTTAAAAATTTAAAAAATTTTTTTTTGGTGTTCATCTTGACATTCAAAGTTTTCCTGTTTATTTTCTTTGTTTTGATATTATTACTGTTTCCATTTGCTGTAAAAGATCAAGCTAAGAGGTGGTTAAATAACCAACCCACAGCAAGTATAAGAACATGGAAATACTTATCAGACAAATTCCTGAATCAATATTACCCTCCAAAAAGGATGACACAACTAAGGCTGGACATCCAAGGCTTTAAACAAGAGGATGATGAATCCCTTTATAATGCCTGGGAGAGGTACAGAGGGATGCTAAGGAAATGCCCCTCTGAAATATTTTCAGAGTAGGTACAGTTAGACATCTTTTACTATGGGCTTACAGAAAAAGCTCAAATATCTCTAGATCACTGATAAACCACTATTTTATGGTTTATCTTGTGCTTAATTGAGTGGATTTTATCAACTCTTTACCCACTTATTCATACTATTTGCATGGTTTTACATTTGCCTTCCTAATTATGTGCTTTGATTGAAAACATGCTTCTTTGGCCTTAAGTTCCCTATGTTTAAATCCTCTCTTATTACCATTAGATGCCTTGATATGTGTGTTAAGTGATTTCAGAGATTACAGCGCAAGAATGGCTTAGAGGATGGAAAGGAAGCAGGCAAAAGTGGAAGGAATACAAGAAGTTGGAGAAATTGCTAAGCTGTCCAGGCTGACCTCTTCGCATTCAAACGGCTATAACTTGAGCTACAGAGGTCCAAACGATGCGGTTCCAGTTGCGTTGGAAAGCTAACGTCCGGGGCTTCTATTTGATATATAATATGCCATAGTTGCCCTGACGCTAGGCAACGCGACCGCGTGCTCCATGCGGCCGCGTCGCAGTGACGAAAAACCAGCGTGGCAGATTTCACAACCAGCGATTTTTGGGCTGTTTCTGCCCAGTTTTCAGCCCAGAAAGCACAGATTGGAGGCTATAAAGTGGGGGGAATGAATTCATTCATGGATATGCTCTCATATTTACAATTTTAAGATTTAGATATAGTTTTTAGAGAGAGAGGTTCTCTCCTCTCTCTTAGGATTAGGATTTAGGATTTCTCTTAGTTTTAGGAGCGACTCTCAATCACAGGTTCTTTATTTTTATTTATTCTCCCAATTTAATTTATGAACTCTTCCATGTTACATATAATTTTCTTAATTAATGTTATTTGAGGTATTTCAGATTTAATTTGCTTTGTTTTATTTATATTGATGCTTTTAATTTATTTAGAATTTTCCCTTTTGGCTTTGGTTGAATCATTGGAGACACTTGAGTTATCAAACTCATTGTTGACTGAAAATTAGAATTCTTCAAGAATTAATTCAAGTTCCAATAACTCTAGCCTTTCCCAAGGAAAGACTAGGACCTGAGGAATAAAAATTAATTCCTCCACTTAATCTACCTTCATAGTTAGAGGTTAACAAGGTGGAAGAAAAATCCAATTCTCATTACAATTGATAAGGATAACCAGGATAGGACTTCCAGTTTTTATACCTTGCCAAGAGTTTATTTTATAGTTATTTATTTATTTTATTCTTCTTGTGCAACATACTACTTCCTTACTTTCAAAACCCCCAATTTACAAACTCATAACCAACATACTACCTCCCTGCAATTCCCTGAGAAGACGACCCGAGGTTTAAATACTCGGTTATCAATTTTAAAGGGGTTTGTTACTTGTGACAACAAAAAATTTTGTAAGAAAGGTTGATTGCTTGGTTTAGTAACTATAGTTACAACGAGAGTTTACTATAACCTCTAAACCATCAATCTTCAGTTCTTCAATCACTTAGCTGGTGGATCTATTCATATGAGAAAGACAATTAAAGAGGCTCAAGGGTTCATTGATACAGTTGCTAAAAATCAGCATCTGTACTTGAGTAATGAGTCCTCTCTGAAAGAAGAGGCTAAAGCAGTATCCACTAAACTTAGTCCTCAAGAACAAGTTGCTGAACTCAATCAGCAATTGCTTATTATAACAAAACAGTTCGCAGAATTTAAAGAGATGCTCTAAGACACTAAAAATGATAATCAAAATATGGAAGCACAATTGGATCAGACAAGACAGCAGCTATCTAGACAGATAACAGAAGAATGCCAAGCTGTTCAATTAAGGAGTGGGAAAACACTGAATGTGTTAATCCAAGGTAGCAGGAAGCCAAGAAAGGAACAACTAATAAAGGATAACCAAACCACTACCCAAAATCCCTCTGAGGACAGTAAGAGCCCAAAGAGGAATTATTCTGGCATTCAAACGCCAGAAAAGGGTGAAAAGGTGGCGTTAAACGCCCAAGGGATGGCCAGTTCTGGCGTCCAAACGCCAGAAAAGGGGTCA
Source organism: Arachis ipaensis (assembly GCF_000816755.2). Lineage (NCBI taxonomy): Eukaryota > Viridiplantae > Streptophyta > Magnoliopsida > Fabales > Fabaceae > Arachis > Arachis ipaensis. The sequence continues at coordinate 64,112,080 of NC_029786.2, forward strand.
GACACTTGCAAGTGCTGATAACAACCCCCTTAAGCAGGCTTTTCCAACCACTTCTGTAGGAAATAAACCTGCAGCAACCAAGGTTGAAGAATATAAAGCCAAGATGCCTTATCCTCAGAAACTCTGCCAAGCGGAATAGGATAAACAATTTGCCCGCTTTGCAAACTATCTGAGGACTCTTGAAATAAAGATTCTGTTTACAGAGGCACCTGAGCAAATACCCTCTTATGCTAAGTTCATGAAAGAGATCTTAAGCCATAAGAAGGATTGGAGAGAAACTGAAAATTTTTTTCTCACTGAAGAATGCAGTGCGGTCATTCTAAAAAGCTTATTGGAAAAGCTTAAAGATCCTGGAAGCTTTATGATACCATGCACATTAGAGGGTGCTTGTACTAAGACAGCTCTGTGTGACCTTGGGGCAAGTATCAACCTAATACCTGCATCCACTATCAAAAAGCTTGGTTTGACTGATGAAGTTAAACCAACCCGGATATGCCTCCAACTTGCTGATGGCTCCATTAAAATCCCATCTGGCATAATTGAGGAGATGATTGTCAAGGTTGAGCCATTTGCCTTTCCTACTGACTTTGTAGTGCTGGAAATGGAGGAGCACAAGAGTGCAACTCTCATTCTAGGAAGTCCTTTCGTAGCAACTGGACGAACCCTCATTGACATCCAAAGAGTTGAGATAACTCTGAGAGTCAATGAGGATGAGTTTAGGTTGAATGCTGTCAAAGCTATGCAGCATCCAGACACACCAAAAGACTGCCTGAGCGCAGATGTTATTGACTCCTTGGTGGAAGAAATCAATATGACTGAGTGTCTCAAATCAGAGCTAGAGGACATTTTTAAAGATGTTCAGCCTGATCTGGAAGAACCAGAGAGAATAGAAGAACCTCTGAAAATTCCTCAGGAAGAGGATAAGCCTCCTAAACCCGAGTTCAAACCACTACCACCATCCCTGAAATATGCATTTCTGGGAGAAGGTGACCGTTTTTCGGTGATCATAAGCTCTGCTTTAAATCCACAGGAAGAGAAAGCACTAATTCAGGTGCTAAGGACACATAAGACTGCTCTTGGGTGGTCCATATATGATCTTAAGGGTATTAGCCCTGCAAGATGTATGCACAAGATCCTATTGGAGGATGATGCTAAGCCAGTGGTTCAACCACAGAGGCAGTTAAATCCAGCCATGAAGGAGGTGGTGCAGAAAGAGGTCACTAAATTACTAGAGGCTGGGATTATTTATCCTATTTCTGATAGTCCCTGGGTGAGCCCTGTCCAAGTTGTCCCCAAGAAGGGAGGCATGACAGTGGTTCATAATGAAAAAAATGAACTGATTCCTACAAGAACAATTACAGGGTGGCGTATCTTCATTAACTACAGAAGACTCAATACAGCCACCAAAAAGGATCATTTTCCTTTACCATTCATAGACCAGGTGCTAGAGAGACTAGCAGGTCATGAATACTACTGCTTTTTGGATGGCTATTCAGGTTACAACCAAATTGCAGTAGATCCTCAAGACCAAGAGAAAATAGCATTCACATGTCCTTCTGGAGTATTTGCCTACAGAAGGATGCCATTTGGTCTGTGTAATGCACCTGCAACCTTTCAGAGAAGCATGCTCTCTATCTTCTCTGATATGGTAGAGAAATTTCTAGAAGTCTTCATGGATGACTTCTCAGTATTTGGAGACTCATTCAGCTCCTGTCTTGACCATCTAACACTTGTCCTGAAAAGGTGCCAAGAGACTAATCTGGTTTTAAACTGGGAAAAATATCACTTTATGGTGACTAAAGGAATTGTCCTTGGGTACAAAATTTCAAACAAGGGAATAGAGGTAGATCAAGCTAAGGTAGAGGTAATTGAAAAATTACCACCACCTACCAATGTTAAAGCAATCAGAAGCTTTCTGGGGCATGCAGGATTCTATAGGAGGTTTATAAAGGATTTTTCAAAAATTGCAAAACCTCTGAGCAATCTGCTAGCTGTTGACATGCCATTTGTCTTTGACACGAAGTGTATGCAGGCGTTTGAAACTCTGAAAACTAAGCTAGTCACAGCACCAGTTATTTCTGCACCTGACTGGACATTACCATTCGAACTAATGTGTGATGCCAGTGACCATGCCATTGGTACAGTGTTGGGACAGAGGCATAACAAGCTTCTGCATGTCATTTATTATGCTAGCCGTGTTTTAAATGATGCACAGAAAAATTACACAACCACAGAAAAAGAGTTGCTTGCAGTGGTCTATGCCATTGACAAGTTCAGATCTTGTTTAGTAGGATAAAAAGTGATTGTGTACACTGACCATGCTGCTCTAAAATATCTCTTCACAAAGCAGGATTCAAAACCCAGACTTATAAGATGGGTGTTGCTTCTGCAAGAGTTTGATATAGAAATAAGAGACAGAAAAGGGACAGAGAACCAAGTAGCATATCACCTGTCCCGAATAGAACCAGTAGTAGGAGCGTTCCTCCCTCCTACTGAGATCTCTGAAACCTTCCCAAATGAGCAACTCTTTGCCATTCAGGAAGTACCATGGTTTGCAGACATTACAAACTATAAAGCTGTGAGATTCATACCCAAGAAGTATAGAAAGGTGCAAACGAAAAAATTGATTTCTGATGCAAAATACTACTTATGAGATGAACCATATCTCTTTAAGAGGTGTGCAGACAGAATGATCCGTAGATGTGTGCCAAGAGAAGAGGCACAGAAGATCCTATGGCATTGCCATGGATCACAATATGGAGGACATTTCGAAGGTGAGGGAACAATCACCAAAGTTCACCAGTGTGGCTTCTACTGGCCTATTATCTATAGAGACTCCCGAGAGTTTGTACATAACTGTGACAATTGCCAGAGAGATGGTAATCTGCCTCACGGTTATGCCATGTCTCAACAAGGAATCTTAGAGATTGAGTTTTTTGATGTATGGGGTATTGATTTCATGGGGCCTTTCCCACCATCATACTCAAACACTTATATTCTGGTGACAGTAGACTATGTATCTAAATGAGTAGAGGCAATTGTAACACCCACTAATGATACTAAGACAGTGATGAAGTTCCTCCAAAAGTATATCTTCAGCAGGTTCGGTGTCCCTAGGATACTGATCAGCGATGGAGGAACTCATTTCTGCAATAAACAGCTTGACTCTGCTCTGGTACGATATGGAATCAACCATAAAGTGGCAACTCCATATCATTCCCAGACAAATGGGCAGGCTGAAGTCTCAAATAGAGAACTAAAGCGAATTCTGGAGCAGACTGTAAATACCCATAGAAAGGATTGGGCAAGAGGTCTCGATGATGCTCTGTGGGCATACAGAACAGCATTCAAGACTCCTATAGGGACCTCTCCATACCAACTTGTGTATGGAAAAGCCTGTCATCTGCCAGTGGAACTGGAACACAAGACCTATTGGGCAACCAGGTTCCTAAACCTTGATATTAAGGTAGCTGGAGAGAGGAGATTACTCCAGTTGAATAAGCTGGAAGAATTCAGACTCAATGCTTTCGAAAATGCCAAAATTTATAAGGATAAAGCAAAAATATGGCATGACAAAAGGCTATCATCTAGAGTCTTTGAGACAGGACAGAAGGTCTTGTTGTTTAACTCTAGGCTCAGATTGTTTCCCGGGAAATTGAAATCCCGGTGGAGGGGCCCATACGTGATTACAAGTGTGTCACTATATGGCTATGTAGAACTTCAAGATATTGATTCTGACAAAAAGTTCATTGTTAATGGACAAAGAATCAAACATTATCTTGAAGGCAATGTTGAGCAAGAATGCTCAAAGCTGAGACTAAGTTAAAAGCTCAGTAAAGAAGCGCTTGCTGGGAGGCAACCCAGCCATTATCAATAATTAGATGTTTGTAATAGTTAGATAAGTCTTTTTAATTTTGTTTTCCTTGTTAATTAATATATTTTTAGTGAAAAAGTCAGGAAAATGGAAGTTTAAGACATAAAATAGAGAAATCACAAAGGAAAGGAGCTCACTAGCGTCAAAACGCTAGTAAAGAGGAAATCTGGGCGTTAAACGCCAGAATGGCTACCATTATGGGCGTTTAACGCCAGTAAATGTATCATTCTGAGTGTTAAACGCCAGAATAGGCAGCATTCTGGGCGTTTAACGCCAGAATTGGCAGCATCCTGGGCGTTCAGAAAAATGCCCAGTGAAGAAGGATTTTTGGCGTTTAACGCCAGCCAGGGTACCTGGCTGGGCATTAAATGCCCAAAATGGCCACCAGATGGGCGTTAAACGCCATAATGGATATCATTCTGGGCGTTTAATGCCAGAACAGATAGGGGAGAGGTAATTTCGTTTTCAATCCAAATTTTTTCGAATTTTCTTATTTTAATTCAAAATTTTCTGCATCTAAACATTACAAACATTCAATTTCTAACTTCCATTAACAAAAATTCATAATCTTATAAATCCCTTTTAATTCTCCTTCAAATTCTTTTCAAATCTTTTTCAAAAACTCATATAACTTCCCAATTTCTTTTCAAATCCTTTCAATTCATTCATATTATCTTTTATTTCTTAGATACATAAACAAAAATTCAGATTTAACTTCCTCATATCTTCTTCAGATCTCTTAAATTTTGAAAACAATCTTCTCTTTTGCATATCATGTTTATCTTTTATCAGTCATATCTTTCAATCATATCTTTTTTCTTTTTAAATTTTCGAAACCATACCCTCCATCCCCTCTATTTATACATTCGGCCATCACCCCTCCTCCATCATTCGAATCATTCTCTCCATCTACTCATCTTCTTTCTGTACTTTTGCTTGAGGACAAGCAAACCTCTAAGTTTGGTGTGATTTTCTGTGATCACTGACCAAGATCATGGCCCCTAAAGGAAAACAAACCACTCCAAGAGGCAAGAAAGAAAACAATCCAAAACCACAATGGATGCATGAGAGGTTCTGCACCAAAGAACATGCAGATCATTACTTCAAAATAGTGTGCAGAGGATCAGTGATCCCAGAAGTCAAGTTTGACCTGAAAGAAGATGAATATTCGGAGATCCAAGAGCAGATTCGAAACAGAGGCTGAGAAATCCTAGCTAATCCTGATATGAATATGGGAAGAAACATGGTCTAGGAATTCTATGCAAATCTGTGGCTGACAGATAAGCAAAGAATAGAGGGAACTGCCTTCCACACTTTTCGAACCATGGTCAGAGGGAGGATTATCTACTTCCATCTTGACAAAGTGAGAGAAGTCCTCAAACTTCCTCAACTGCAGGATGATCCAGAATCCTTTAACAGGAGAATGGCTAAAGATAAAAAGTTGGATCAAGTTCTAGAGGACATATGCCTCCCTAGAACCAAGTGGATAACCAATTCAAAAGGTATCCCAAACCAACTGAAGAGAGGAGACCTCAAAACCAGTTGCTAGGGGCTGGTTGGATTTCATTGGGCGATCCATACTTTCCACCAGTAATCGCTCTAAAGTCACTATCAAAAGAGCAGTGATGATCCACTGTATTATGCTAGGAAAAGAAGTGGAGGTCCATCAATTAATTCCTTGTGAAATTTACACAATTTCCAACAAGGAATCCACTGAAGCCAAATTGGCCTTCCCAAGCTTGATTAGTCTGTTATGTAAAGATGCGGGAGTACAAATAGGTGTTCATGAGTATATCCCAGTCGAAAACTCAATCACCAAAAGGGTGATGGATGGACCTCAAGTTCAAGACTACCTCATCAAAAGGAGGGCGCATGAGCTCCTCCCAGAAATTCCTCAATTTGACTATTGGGCCCGCTTAAAAGCATCTGTCAACAAGCTGCAAGAGTCTATGGATCAACTCAAAGAAGAGCAGCAGAATCAAAATAGCATGCTCTGCAAACTGCTCAGAGAACAAGAGAAGCAAGGGCGTGAGCTACAGGAACTAAAGCGCCAGAAGCTGTCCCTTGAAGAGCCAGGCATCCTACAAATTGAAGGAGCACTTGCCTCTCCCAATGCAGGTTATTGAGTCCTAACTCTGTGATAACTTTTGTTATAAGAGATCCATTTTAAGAGTTACATGAGCATTAGTATTAGAGTCATTTATTTTTATGTCTTTAATTTTCATTCTTTTATTATTATTTGTCTGCTTTTATGCTTATTTCATGTCTTATTTCTATTCCATGATCAATAAAATTTAGAGTATATGTCTTAAAGCTATGAATAATCCCATAAATCCCTCACCTTTCTTAAAAGAAAAATGTTTTTATTTGCAAAAGAATAAGAAGTACATGAATTTCGAATTATATCTTGAAAATAATCTAATTATTTTGATGTGGTGGCAATACTTTTTGTTTTCTGGATGAATGCTTGAACAGTGCATATTTTTTATATTGTTGTTTATGAATGTTAAAACTGTTGGCTCTTGAAAGAATAATGAAAAAGGAGAAATGTTATTGATAATCTGAAAAATCATAAAATTGATTCTTGAAGCAAGAAAAAGCAGTGAATACAAAGCTTGCGAAAAAAATTGGCGAAAAATAAAAGAAAAAGAAAGAAAAAGAAAAAGCAAGCAGAAAAAGCCAATAACCCTTTAAACAAAAAGGCAAGGGTAAAAAGGAGCCAAGGCTTTGAGCATTAATGGATAGGAGGGCCCACAGGAATAAAATCCTGGCCTAAGCAGCTAAACCAAACTATCTCTAACCATGTGCTTGTGGCATGAAGGTCCAAGTGAAGAGCTTGAAACTGAGTGGTTAAAGTCCAGGTCCAAAGCTTAAGAGCTCTGGGCACCTCTGAGAAACCACTATTTTATGGTTTATCTTGTGCTCAATTGAGTGGATTTCATCAACTCTTTACACACTTATTCATAATATTTGCATGGTTTTATATTTCCTTCCTGATTTTGTGCTATGATTGAAAACATGCTTCTTTGATCTTATATTTACTTATTATTAATCCTCTCCTATTACCATTAGATGCCTTGATATGTGTGTTAAGTGTTTTCAAAGATTACAGGGCAGGAATGGTTCAGAAGATGGAAAGGAAGCATGCAAAAGTGGAAGGAATACAATAAGTTGGAGAAATTGCTAAGCTGTTCAGCCTGACCTCTTCGCACTCAAACGGCTATAACTTTAGCTACAGAGGTCCAAACAACGCGGATCCAGTTGCGTTGGAAAGCTAACATCCGGGGCTTCGATTTGATATATAATATGCCATAGTTTCCTGACGCTAGATGACGCGAACGCGTGATCCATGCGGACGCGTCGCATCTGCGAACTTCAATCCGCGCGGCCGCGTGGACGATGCCTCCGCGTCACTTGTCCGCGACCTGAACGTACCAGAATACGCAGGGGGCGATTTCTGGGCTGTTTTTGACCCAGTTTTTGGTCCAAAAAGCACAGATTGAAGGCTATAAAGTGGGGGAATGCATCCATTCTAGGAGAGCTCGCATTTTTACTATTTTCCATGATTTAGATTTAGTTTGAGAGAGGTTCTCTCCTCTCTCGCTTAGGATTAGGATTTAGGACTTCTCTTAGTTTTTAAGAGTGACTCTCGATCCAGGTTTTATGTTTTTTGTTTTAAACTTCCCTTTTTACTTTTATTTATTTATTCCAGCACTCGAGTTGATTACTTACTTTTATAATTTAACTTATGAATTATTCCATGTTAAAGATTATTATTAGAGTTAATGATTATTTGAGGTATTTCAGTTATTGATTGCTTTCTCTTTAATTTGTGTTACCATTGTTTCCAATCTGAAGATATTCTATTCCAGCAATTTACTTTTTCCCTTTTTGGTCTTGGTTAAGAAATCAGTAACTCAACAGTTGTCAAACTCAGCATAATTGATAATCGTTATCTTGCTAATTGAACTGAACTTCAATAATCCCAACTTTTTCTTAGGAAATAAATAGGATTCGAAGGTCAAACTAATTAGTCCCTTGACTTTTCTTTGTTTTAGCAAAGGTTAACTAAGTGGAATTTAGATTCAACTTTCATTATTGTTGAGAGGGATAACTAAGTTGGACTTCCAATTTCTCTTACCTTGCCAAAAGTTGCTTTATAGTATTTATTTATTTTAATTGCTATTTACTTTACTTGTCATTCAAATTACTTGCTTCTCACCTTCTAAACCCCAATTACAACCTTTATAGCCAATAATAAGAACATACTTCCTTGCAGTTCCTTGAGAAGACGACCCGAGGTTTGAATACTCGGTTAACAATTTTAAAGGAGTTTGTTACTTGTGACACCCAAACGTTTGTAAGAAAGGTTGATTGCTTGGTTTAGTAACTATACTTACAACGAGAGTTTATTATAACTTCTAAACCATCAATCTTCAGTTCTTTCAAAATGGCGCCGTTGCCGGGGAACTGCTAACGTGTGCCTTATTATTGGTTATTGTAAATATTTTTCTTTTACTTGTTTATTTATTTCTGTTTTTCCTTGTTATTTTTCATTTGCTACCATGAATTCTCACCCCTCTCGCTTTGAGTTTGGTTCTAACTTTGTTAAAGGAAATAGAAGTTACAGCAGGAGTATGCATCAAGGTCAGACCAATCAAGGATGGATGGAGCCAAGAGGATCTAATCAACCCTTTAGGCAGCAACACCCTCCGAGATATCCTGGACAAAGACCATTCCACTGTGCATACCCAGCTGAAAGATATGGTGGACAACCTTGTAACTACCAACAAGTCCCACCCCGCGCATATAAACCATCCTTTCAACATAACCTCGAACCACCACACTCACAAGCTTCTCTTCACCATTCGCCACCATATGATCCTTCCTTACCCCAGTACCAATCCAATTACCCCCAATCACCGCCACTTTCCTATGTATCATGCCCAAGTCCGGCAACTCGAGAAGCAGAGGTTCACCTAAAGGAAACAGTAAATAAACTCCAAATAACCATTCGACAACTGGAGCAAACAATAATTCAATGGGTTTCTAGGAGCTCAAATACACAAGGATCAGCCATAGCCCCATGCGAATAGTCTAACGAAGAGCGTGGCATGAAGGAGACACCAGAAACTCCAGTGGACAAGACAGAGAATGAATTCGTACTAGAACAGGTAGAAGAAGCTGTCATTGTTCAAGAAGAAGAGTTGGTTGAAGATCTAGGAGATGCTGAACCTCCATGGGAATCCAGAACTGAGGAGAACTCCGTCAAGGACGCTACAGTTGATGCTAAGGAGGATAGTACACAACCCCCAAGGCAAGTCGTTTATGAAGAATCAGACGGAATAATCCAAGAAGCAATTTCCCTTGATAGTGATAGTCACAAGTCTAGCTCTCTTAGTAATGAACTTGCATCCGCAAGTGAATTCTCTGAGATCGAAAAATCTTCCCCAGATGAATATGAAGATGATGCAGAGGTAGATTTCTCTCAACCTCCAATCCATGACTCAAGTGATGAGGAAGACATAGAAGACTTTGACTAGGACACAAATACAATTGTAGAACTTTGCAAGGAAGTGGAGGAATTCACAGAAGAGCACAAGGGAGTAGAACTTACAGAACCACCGGAAACACCTACCCCAAGGCCAATGCCACCCAATACAAGCTTCAAGTGGGTACAATCCTTAACCTATAACTTTACTTATTCACTTGAATATGGTTTGCTTGAAACAGATGGCCAGCTTAGAGCTCTTTGCGGCTTTAAGAGTAAGAGGGAAATAGCTCGTACTCAGAGTTGGTGCACAAGGTTCAATAAGGTTCTACGCTTCACCTCGAAGTACATGGATTGGTATCATGCTCAATTGCATGGATCACAGAGAACGTTTGGTCACCATGGTGAGATTCTACTTTTTAAACCGCCCGGATGGAAACATATAGATCAAGACGGAGGCGGATTTAATAGCAAAGCTTGGGATCCTGGAATCTATTCTGACATTCGTCACCCCGAGAGCCTGAAAATCTGTCTGAAGCTGCTCAGAAGCTTTACATGCCTAGTATGGGACCCCGGAGGCTATTGGCATTCCAAGCACTGGTGGAGATTTTTGGACGAATTTAAACATAAGACGCCATAGCAGGAAGCTCCTCCAATGTCCAACTTAAGGACTTTAACTAAAAGTGCTAGGTGGGAGACAACCCACCATGGTATGGTCGCTTCTTTTTCAATTTAATTCTTGTTAATTGCTTTCATTTTTATTTTCTTTTCATTTCACTTTATTGAACCTGGAATCATGCATAGCATTCACATTAAGCATTGCATTCTGCATACTGCATTCTGCATTCTACATAAAAAAAAAATGCACGCGACGAGGCAGCGTCGCTGATGCGTCTGCGTCACCATTGCGTTTTGGAAGAAAAGAATTGAACAGAGAGTTACGCAGGAGCAGGGCTGGAGGCGTGCCAGTGACACAATTCACCCCACGTGACCGCGTCATATGGGAATAATGGCCTCCCACGCGACCGCGTGCCCCACGCGGCCGCGTGACCAAGATTGCGACGTCAAAGTGGTGCACACCCGAAAGTTGTGCGAGAGTGGTGCTGGATTGGTGCTGAACGCATAATCCTTCCCACGCGGCCGCGTGACCCACGCGACCGCGTCATATTCCTTTAAAGCCCACTCACGTGATCGCATTCCCCATGCGATCGCGTCACTTAAAATTTGGCACTAATATGATTTTGAACAGAGAGTTGTGCGGGCGCGAGGCTGCCTTCGCGCCAGTAGCATAAACTGTGTCACGCGACCGTGTGACCGACACGACCGCGTCAATCAGTTTAAGCGCAAGCCACGTGACCGCGTGCCCCACGTGACCGCGTCGCTTGCGCCGCGCAGCTTATCCTAATTTGCCAAATATCTTATCTTTTCTTCCCCAATCCTAATTTTTCCTCACTCCTTTCTTACTTACTTCTTCTTCCGTTCTTTCCCTTCTCATTCTTCTTATCTTTCATTTTATTTTACTTAATTTATTTGAATATTTCATTCATTGCATATTTTTATTTTTCCATTGGTGTTCAAATGTTCTTATTCAACTGTTATATCTTTTCTGGTATTATCTTGGTGCTTATGACTCGTTTTATTCTGGTTAGGTAATATTATTTAAATCAATGCCAATCTTTTATACATGTATTACTTTTTGCATTGACATGAATTTATATTATCTCTCTTTCCCCACTCTCTTCTCCATTGTTGCAATTTCGCACCACTGGTATGCCATGGCTTCTATTATTTTCTCACTTACATGTTGAAGCTTCCATGTAAATGAGACTCTTATCATTTGGCATTAACCCACCCATACTTCTTTTATTTTCTTATCTCTATTTCTGGGTTACTCTTCTTTCCTTTTTCTTTCAGGATGGCCACCCAGAAGGGAAGCGGAAGACGCTTTACATGGGGAGACAGACAAGTCTATCTACACAATCCTTAGAGAAAAGCAACAGTTGAAACAACCCGTCCACCTGCAAATCTCAACATGCACCGAGGACGGTGCAATCTTTAAGTGTAGGGAGGTTGATACCGATCTCCATGGGTTAGTTACTCCTCTATCTCAACACCAATGATTTATTTTCCTTATTCATTGTTGCATTTGCATGTTTGATTGCATATTTGTTTAATTTGTTTTGCATATTTTACCATTTGGTTGAAATAATATTTTCTTTTTCATAAATTTTTTTTAGAGAATTTCACTAATTTGAATAAAATTTAATGTTACACTTGTTTGAAGAGATATTATACTGGAACATGGTTTAGAACTCGAACACACAAAACCTGTGAGATTTTTGAGCCTATTTGAATTGGTTACATTTTATCAACCAAAATTCTGTTTTAGTGTGTATTTTTCTCTCTAAAATTGTGATCTTTGTCTTGCTTAATTCTATATTTCCATTGTTTGATGTATACATGCACTTATATGATTGAGGCCTTTGTTTCACTGAGCTTACATACCCATATGGCCTTACCTTTCATTATCCTTTGCAAACCAATTTGAGCCTATTTTACCCCTTTGTTCTTTACTTTAGCACATCATTAACTCTAAGCGGAAAACAATATTATCCTTAATTTGAATCCTTGGTTAGCTTAGACTAGTGAGAGTGCTCATGAATTAAGTGTGGGGAAAAGTGGATTTGGAAACATTTGGTTTAAGAATTGGGTGTTATATATCTTTATGAAAATGTGAAAGAAATGTTTAGGACATGTTCATGCATTTAATAATTTAATCATACGCATTGAAAAAAATAAAAGAAAAAAAAATATATATATATATAAAAAAGAAAAAGAGAAAAAGAAAAGAAAAAGAGCATTTAAGCAAAAAAGGGACAAAATGCCCCAAAGTAAGTGAAAGCAATGCATATGTACTGTACTTGAAAATTAGAATGCATGAATATATGGAAAACATGGTTAATGGATAGTTAGATATTATATTATGATTACATGGATTGTCTAAAGTTAGGTGGCAAGTTTAAGTTAATTAAGGTTCAGATTTTAGTCCACTTGGCCAAATACACTCCTACCTTGACCCTAACCCCATTACAACCCTTAAAAGACCTCTTGATTTGTGTATTTGTGCATTAAATTTATGTTGATTGTTAGATGAAAAGCAAGCCTTAGAAAGCAAGGTTAGTAGAGAATTGAGAGAATCAAACCTTAAACACTTGAGTGATTAGAGTGTATACACTACCAGTGAGGGTTCGATGCTCGATTCTTTGTTCCCGGCTTTCATGAGCTATTTTCTTCTGCAAGTCTATTTGTACTTCATTTTTATGATTTGAATTAGTGAAATCCAGTTCATGTATGTTCTTAAAAGATTTGTTTACTTTTAACCAAGTAGGTAGAAACATTCTGCATATAGTTGCATTCATACAGATAGGTTATATTTCATGCATTCTACCATTCCTCTTCATCTTTATAGCTTCTCTTGAGCTTAGCATGAGGACATGCTAATGTTTAAGTGTGGAGAGGTTGATAAACCACTATTTTATGGTTTATCTTGTGCTCAATTGAGTGGATTTCATAACTCTTTACACACTTATTCATAATATTTGCATGGTTTTATATTTCCTTCCTGATTTTGTGCTATGATTGAAAACATGCTTCTTTGATCTTATATTTACTTATTATTAATCCTCTCCTATTACCATTAGATGCCTTGATATGTGTGTTAAGTGTTTTCAAAGATTACAGGGCAGGAATGGATCAGAGGATGGAAAGGAAGCATGCAAAAGTGGAAGGAATACAATAAGTTGGAGAAATTGCTAAGCTGTTCAGCCTGACCTCTTCGCACTCAAACGACTATAACTTTAGCTACAGAGATCCAAATGATACGGTTCCAGTTGCGTTGGAAAGCTAACATCCGGGGCTTCGATTTGATATATAATATGCCATAGTTGCCCTGACGCTAGGCGATGCGAACGCGTGATCCATGCAGACGCGTCGCATCTGCGAACTTCAATCCGCGCGGCCGCGTGGACGACGCCTCCGCGTCACTTGTCCGCGACCTGAACGTACCAGAATACGCAGGGGGCGATTTCTGGGCTGTTTCTGACCCAGTTTTCGGCCCAGAAAGCACAGATTGGAGGCTATAAAGTGGGGGAATGCATCCATTCTAGGAGAGCTCGCATTTTTACTATTTTCCATGATTTAGATTTAGTTTGAGAGAGGTTCTCTCCTCTCTCTCTTAGGATTAGGATTTAGGACTTCTCTTAGTTTTTAAGAGTGACTCTCGATCCAGGTTTTATGTTTCTTGTTTTAAGCTTCCCTTTTTACTTTTATTTATTTATTCCAGCACTCGAGTTGATTACTTACTTTTATAATTTAACTTATGAATTATTTCATGTTACAGATTATTATTTGAGTTAATGATTATTTGAGGTATTTCGGTTATTGATTGCTTTCTCTTTAATTTGTGTTACCATTGTTTCCAATCTGAAGATATTCTATTCCAGCAATTTACTTTTTCCCTTTTTGGTCTTGGTTAAGAAATCAGTAACTCAACAGTTGTCAAACTCAGCATAATTGATAATCGTTATCTTGCTAATTGAACTGAACTTCAATAATCCCAACTTTTTCTTAGGAAATAAATAGGATTTGAAGGTCAAACTAATTAGTCCCTTGACTTTTCTTTGTTTTAGCAAAGGTTAACTAAGTGGAATTTAGATTCAACTTTCATTATTGTTGAGAGGGATAACTAAGTTGGACTTCCAATTTCTCTTACCTTGCCAAAAGTTGCTTTATAGTATTTATTTATTTTAATTGCCATTTACATTACTTGTCATTCAAATTACTTGCTTCTCACCTTCTAAACCCCGATTACAACCTTTATAGCCAATAATAAGAAAATACTTCCTTGCAGTTCCTTGAGAAGACGACCCGAGGTTTGAATACTCGGTTAATAATTTTAAAGGAGTTTGTTACTTGTGACACCCAAACGTTTGTAAGAAAGGTTGATTGCTTGGTTTAGTAACTATACTTACAACGAGAGTTTATTATAACTTCTGACTAAAATTGAGGGACCTGAGCAAAAATCTGATTTAGAGGCTGAAAAAGGACTGCAGATGCTGTTGGATTCTGACCTCCCTGCACTCGAACTGGATTTTTTGGAGCTACAAAAACCTAATTGGCGCGCTCTTAATTGCGTTGGAAAGTAGACATTCTGGGCTTTCCAGCAATATATAATAGTCTATACTTTTTCTGAGATTTGATAGCCCAAAATGGCGTTCAAAGTCAGCCTAAAAATTCTGGCGTAAAACTCCCAAACTGGCACCAGAATTGGAGTTAAACGCCCAAACTGGCACCAAAGCTAGCGTTTAACTCCAGAAACAGCCTAAGCACAAAAAAGCTTCAATGCTCAGCCCAATCACATACCAAGTGGGTCTCGGAAGTGAATTTCTGCACTATTTGCACTTAGTTACTCATTTTCTGTAACCCTAGGTTACTAGTCTAGTATAAAAACTACTTTTAGAGATTCATTTTGCAACTTATGACATTTTTACATTTCATATTGTACCTTTGACGGCATGAGTCTCTAAACCCCATAGGTGGGGGTGAGGAGCTTTGCTGTGTTTCAATGGATTAATGCAATTACTACTGTTTTCTATTCAATTACGCTTGATTCTATTCTAAGATACTCACTCGTACTTCAATATGGAGAATATGATGATCCGTGACACTCATCGTTATCCTCAACCCTTTGAACGCGTGCCTGACAACCACTTTGTTCTATCTGAGCTCAACATAGTCATTGGGCGACAGCTTGAGTGCGTATCTCTTGGGTTTCTAATCCACGGACCGAGTCCGGAGGTTAGAACCTTCGTGGTATAGGCTAGAATCATTGGCAGCATTCCTGAGATTCGGAAAGTCCAAATGTTGTCTGTGGTATTTCGAGTAGGATCTGGAAGGGGATGACTGTGACGAGCTTCAAACTCACGAATGTTGGACGCAGTGACAGTGTGCAAAAGGATAATGGTCCTATTCCGACGCTAGTGAGAACCGACAGATGATTAGCCGTGCGGTGACAACGCTTGGTATTTTTCATCTGAGAGGATTATACAGCCTGTTATGGAAGGTATTACTTGGACGACCCAGTGCATTTGCTGGTTAGTTGTGCAGAGTTGTGAAAAGTGTAATTACAATTTCGTGCACCAAGCGCCCAGTCCTGGTGTTGAACGCCAGGAAGGGGGCAGGCAGCTCGAGTTCTAAAGCCTTCTCAGCCAGTGGGTCTCCCAAAATCTCCACCTACCCCACTATTCATATCCTGGGTCAAGCTGTCCGACCCGGAATGTTTAGCGACAAGTCGACCGATCTCTTCAGGTCAGACTACCCGACCTCTTCTCCAAGAGCTCGGCCAAAATCACTACAGAGGCCCAAGAAGGCCCAAATGAAGGGGCACAGCCCAAATCTAAACGGCAGTTAAAGCCTAGAAAGATAAGGGTGGCTCCCCAGAAGAAAAGATGACTTCACTCAAAAGATAAGAGAAGATAAGATAACTTATCCTATCTAGAAAGGTCACTCCACACTATTATAAATACACTGGAGCACCAAGGTATAACTCATACTCTGATTCTACTAAAAACCTGCTTAATACCCTTGCTAACTTAAGCATCGGAGTCCCTTGCAGATACCACCACCCTCCGATGACAAAGGATCAGCAGCATTGTCAGTCCAACAAATCGGGCGCGACAGCTCCGGCCACTATCCACCAGCCGGACACATCATCTCCGACCAGCAAAAAAGATCTCGTCCGAGATCGACCTACAGTTTCAGGTAACCCTCGGAACATTGGCGCCGTTGCCGGGGAACCTGGAAGTCATTCCATCCACCTGGCAAACGACTAGGACAATGACCACAACTCTGGTTTGGTAGACAGAACACCAAACAAAAACGCAGACACTACACCGAAAGATACTCCTCAACCTAACAAAGACAAAGATTCACCAATCGCGGAATCCATGGAGGCACTTCAAAACCGCCTAAAGCAACTCGAAAAGAGGTGGAGCAACAACGAGAAGCTGAGAGAGACCTACGAAGGGAAGTTAGGCGACGCCGCGAGTTAAAGGACAAGCTCTTAAAACTCGAAGCAGATCTCAAGACCAAAACAACCCGATCCGATCACGAAGACAGCCCCCGTAAGGACCAAGACCCATTCACTAAAGAGATCATGAGGACCAAAATCCCAAAGGACTTCAAACTTCCCGACATGACTCTATACGATGGCACAGCAGATCCTAGTCATTACCTCAGTAATTTCATAAGTCGAATGTACCTCACCGATGCCTCAGATGCAGTTCGTTGCAAAGCCTTCCTGACCACATTAACAAAAACAACAATTAAATGGTTCGACAATCTGCCCCTAGGTCTATCTCGAGCTTCGACGACTTAGCCAAGAAGTTTCTGGCCAGATTCTCCATCCAGAAAGACAAAACTAAGCACGCCCCGAGTCTGTTAGGAATCAAACAGGGAGATTGGAAAAGTCTCCGCAGTTACATGGAAAGATTCAACAAAGCATGTCTGGATATACAAAGTCTACCAACAGAGGCAGCCATTATGGGTCTCATTAATGGCTTACGAGAGGGCCTTTCAGCCACTCTATATCAAAAAAATATCCCACATCTCTGAACGAAGTGCAAGAACGAGCAGAGAAGTATATCAACATGGAGAAAAACTCTCGACTAGGAGAGACCTCAAAATTCAGTTTCTCCTACTCCTCTCAAGATAAGGATAAAGAGTCCAAGAAAAAAAAAGATCAGCACGGAGAAAAGATCAAGAAATACCACAATTACACCTCTCTTTGGGTATCTCTCGTAGATGTCTACTGAGAAGTATGCCATACTGAAAAGATACCCCCCGCTCGACCACTCAAAAGCAAAAAAGCAGGAGGAAATCAGGGTGAATATTATGAATACCATCGAATCTACGGACACTCTACCAACGAATATTTTAACTTAAAAAATATCATAGAGAAATTAGTAAGAGAGGGAAAATTAGATCGGTACTTAGCTAGTCGAGCTGAGGAACCAAGAAAAAGAAGAAGGGACGAAGATGACGAACGAACTGAACGACCACCTCGTACCCCGAACCGACATGTCCACATGATACACAGAGGATTCGCAGGGGGAGGAATCTCCAAATCATCTCGCAAAAGACATCTTAAAGATGTATATCATGTCAAGGGAAGAGAGGAAGCATCCGACATCCCCACAATCACTTTTACTAAAGAAGACGCAACTGGCATTATCTCGGGACATGATGATCCCATGGTCATTACTATCATATTGGCCAACGCTAATCTCCACCGCACACTGGTAGACCAAGGAAGCTCGGCCGACATCTTGTTCAAAACTGCCTTTGACAAACTCGGCCTGGAAGAAAAAGAACTCAGAGCATATCCGAACAGCCTGTTTGGGCTGGGAGACACTCCAATTCAACCACTTGGGTACATCTCACTACACACGACCTTTGGAAAAGGAAACCAGTCAAGGACACTCAATATAGACTACATCGTGGTCAACGTGAGTTCAGCCTACAATGCCCTAATAGGTCGGACAACATTAAATCAGCTCGGCGCAGTAGTCTCGACTCCACACCTGTGCATGAAGTTCCCAACCACAGAAGGAATAGCTACGATAAAAGCATACCAGAAGATGGCGCGCCGCTGTTATAACGAAAGTCTAAACCTCAAAGGCAGAGGAGAAGAATTTCACACCATCGAACTTGGTGGAGTTCAAGGGAGGGAAGAACTCCGCCCACAACCCGAAGGCAAAGTAAAAAAAGTCCAGATCGGAGATGTCCCAGACAAAATAACCAATATTGGCACAATTCTGAAAGGAGGCATAAAAGAATCGCTCATACAGTTTTTAAGAGACAATGTCGAGCTCTTTGCATGGAAAGCCACAGACATGCTGGGCATAGACCCTGAGTTGATGTGCCACAAGCTGGCAGTTTTCCCAGGATCTCGGCCAGTACAGCAGAGACATAGAAAGCTCAGACTGGAATGATCCCAAGCTGTGGAAGAGCAGGTACAAGTTCTACTGGAGGCAAGATTCATAAGAGAAGTCAAGTACCCGCTATGGCTAGCTAACGTCGTCTTGGTGAAAAAATTAAACGGGAAGTGGCGAATATGCACCGACTACACTGATCTCAATAAAGCCTGCCTAAAAGATCTGTATCCACTTCCAAGTATCGACGCCCTGGTGGATGCTTCCTCCGGATATAAATACCTCTCGTTTATGGATGCCTACTCGGGATACAATCAAATCCTAATGTACCCTCCTGACCAAGAAAAAACCTCGTTCTTAACTCTGAAAGAAAACTA
This sequence comes from Arachis ipaensis, assembly GCF_000816755.2. Classification (NCBI taxonomy): domain Eukaryota; kingdom Viridiplantae; phylum Streptophyta; class Magnoliopsida; order Fabales; family Fabaceae; genus Arachis; species Arachis ipaensis. Next base: position 64,130,812 of record NC_029786.2, read on the forward strand.
CTGCTACATCGTCATGCCATTCGGACTCAAAAACGTAGGAGCCACTTATCAAAGACTAATGAATAAAGTCTTCGCGAACCACATTGGAAAAGTAATGGAAGTTTACGTGGACGACATGTTAATAAAGACACAAAGTGAAGATTCTTTGTTGTCCGACCTCACCCAAGTATTCGACACTATAAGAAGGCATGGCATGCGACTTAACTCGGCAAAATGCACCTTCGCAGTAGAAGCCAAAAAATTCTTGGGTTTTATGCTCACACAAAGAGGAATCGAAGCAAATCTGGACAAATGCCGGGCTATACTCGACATGAAGAGTCCGACCTGTGTTAAAGAGGTACAACAACTCAATGGAAGATTGGCAGCCTTATCCAGATTTTTAGCTGGATCAGCAATAAGATACTCGGCCACGGGAAGGAGAACCACTTATATTGTACCTCGCAGTAGGAAGTCGGGCAGTAGCCTCAGCACTGGTCCGAGAAGACGACAGTGGGCAACAACCTATATACTTCATCAGCAAGGCACTACAAGGATCCGAACTGAACTACCAAAAAATAGATAAATTCGCCTATGCTCTCATATTAAAATCTCGACGACTTCGTCCATACTTCCAAGCCCACATTATCAGGGTTTGGACCAACCAACCCAAAAAAGGCATCATACAGAAAACAGATTTAGCTGGAAGAATCTTACAATGGGCAGTCAAGTTGTCCGAATTCGACCTTCAATATGAACCTCAGACAGCCATCAAATCGCAATATTTGGCCGACTTCATTGTAGAATTTACAGACACCCCAAAAATCCCTACAGAATGGAATCTCTACGGAGACGGTTCTTCAAACAAAACTGGAAGTGGCGCGGGTGTGATAATTGAAAGCGACCAGGGAACCCAAATCGAACTTTCCCTCAAATTCGGGTTTCTTGCCTCAAATAACCAAGCTGAGTATGAGGCGCTACTAGCTGGTTTGAAGCTGGCTAAGGAGGTTGGAGCGCAAAAGCTTATCATCTTCAGCGACTCACAGGTGGTCACTTCACAAATAGCAGGGAGTTACCAAGCCAAGGATCCCACCATGAAAAAGTACTTGGACAAAACCAAGGAACAGCTCAGACAACTCAGGGAATATGAGGTTCGCCACATACCCCGAGAATAGAATACTCGAGGTGATGCATCTGAAGAACTGTAGATTGATGGTTTAGAAGTTATAGTAAACTCTCGTTGCAAGTATAGTTACTAAACCAAGCAATCAACCTTTCTTACAAACGTTTTGGTTGTCACAAGTAACAAACCCCTAAATAAATTGATAACCGAAGTATTTAAACCTCGGGTCGTCTTCTCAAGGAACTGCAGGGAAGTATGTTCTTATTATTGGTTATAAAGATTGTAAATTGGGGTTTTTAAGATGAGGAACAAGTAATTTAAATTGCAATTGAAATAAGTAAAAGACTGTAAAGTAAATAAATAACTGTGAAATAAACTTTTGGCAAGGTATGAGAAATTAGAAGTCCTATCCTAGTTATCCTTATTAATGATGATGAAGATTGAATCTTAATTCCACTCAGTTAGTCTTTACTTAAAGTAAAGAAAGGTCAAGTGACTAATTAGTTTGATCTTCAAATCCTAGTTAATCCCTAAGGAAAGATTGGGATTATTGAAGTCCAATTCAATTAGCAAAGATAATAATTATCAATCATGTTAAGTTTGATAACTCCTGAGTTACTGATTTCTTAACCAAGACCAAAAGGGAAAAAGTAAATCTATTGGAATAAAAATGTCTTCAGATTGGAAGCAACAGTAATAAAAGAAAGCAATAATAAACTGAAATACCTCAGATAGCATTAATTCAAAGAATAATCTGTAACATAGAAGAATTCATAGACTAAATTGAGAAGATAAATAAAAAAGAATGTTGAACCTGATAAAAAGAGATAATCCTGAAAGCGAATAAAATCCTAAATCTAAATCCTAATCCTAAAGAGAGAGGAGAGAACCTCTCCCTCAAAACTACATCTAAATCATCAAAAGTAACTAATTGGAGACTCCCCTCTAAATGGATGCATTCCCCCACTTCATAACCTCTAATCTGTGCCTTCTGGACTTGAATTTGGGCCAAAAAGGGCTTCAGAAATCACTAGGAGCATTTTCTGTACTTTCTGGTGTGTGGCCTCTGTCACGCGTCCGCGTGGGTCATGCGATAGCGTCATTTGGAGTTTTCCTTGCTACGCGGTCGCTTCAATCATGCGTCCGCGTCATATGCGTTTCGCTCAAGGTGCGCGATTGCGTCAATCACGCGGTCGCGTCACTACCATTTCGTGCTGGCATGCGGCCACGTCGTCCATGCGATCGCGTCACTACCAGTTTCTTCAAAAACTCCGTTTTATGCTTTCCTTCCAATTTTGTATGTTTTCTTTCCATCCTTTAAGTCATTCCTGCCTTAGAAGATCTGAAACTACTCAACACACGAATCACGACATCGAATGGAAGTAAAAGGATAATTAAAATAATTACTTTTAAAGCATAGGAAACATGTTTTTCACATACATCACATAATAAGGAAGGGAAAGTAAAACCATGCAATTAACATGAATAAGTGGGTGAAGGACTGAATAAATCACTTAAATTAGGCACAAAATATATCATAAAATATGGATTTATCAACCTCCCCACACTTAAATAATAGCATGTTCTCATGCTAAATCCAAGACAAAGAGTAAGGTAAGGTTGAAGTGGTGAAATCTCATGCAATGCAATCTATTCTAAATGCAACTACCTAAATGAATCATGCAGTTCTAATTTTTTTTATTCACTTGTTATATAAAACTTACATGTAGTTGAATTAATTTACATTCTCAAGGAGTCATATATGCATAGCCAAACCTTAGATAATGATAAAGCACTTTTACAATTGAGATGGGAAAGAAAAAATATTTTACAAACTTGCAAGACAATTAGCAATTTAAGCAGAGATATATGTTGACGAGCTATTGAACCCTCACTGGATTTTGTGTTTACTCTCTAGTCACTCAGTGTTTATTAGGTTAATCACTCTATTCTTCTTTTTATCCTTACTTTCTATAACTTTGTTCTTCATCTAACCAATCAACAATTATAGAATATAGGCATACAAAAATCATGAGGTCTTTGATTAAGGTTGTAATGGGGCCAAGGTAAAGGTAAGGGTATATGTATAAGGCTAAGTGAGCTAATTAAGTGAATCCTTGATTAGTCTAAGATCTCACCTAACATATATATTTTGTAAAGCAAAGCTTCTTTACCTATTTTCCCATATTTTTCCCACTTTTTATGTTACATGCTCATGCATTAGTTTTAATTTTGTTCTATGTGCATTTGCTTTATCTCGCATTTGGGGAGTTCTTTTGTATCCCCTTTATTCAAATACAGAAACTTTTTTTTTAATGCACATGGTAATTCAATTATTTTGATTTCACATGAGCATGCTTCCCAAAATTTTTATTTTGAATTATTTTATTCTTTTTAACTTTCTACCCTTTGTTTTTATCATCCATGTTCCCATAAGGTTCCCACACTTACACAATACACAATTTCTATCTTAATCTAACTAAGGATTCAACTTGGGATTTTTATTTTATTTTTCTGCTTAAGGCTAGTAATGTGGTTATAAAACAAGAGGGGTTTTAAAGGCTCAAGGGGGCTAACAAGGGTGATGTAAAAGGTAGGCTAATTCGGGAATAGTGAGCTAGAATCAAACAATGGCCTCAATCACTTTCTTGGTATGTATCTATATTTTATAATCGGACATATAGATTGAAACAAGGTAAAGAACATCAGAATAAAAAAGAAGGGCGGAACACCCAGGAATAAAATATGATGGTTTAAATGTAACCATGCAGTTAAGCTCAAAACTCACAGGCTGTGTATTCTCTAACTCAAAAATCATATATCAGTTATATATGTCATGCAAGTAAAAATTAAGAGTTCCCATTATTCTCAATGTAAATCTTAAGGTGGCTTTAAAGTTCTAGTGTTTCTCCTTGATGAAATGTTGTTAACTAACTAACATGTAATGCTATATATACAAGGTGTGGGTTGTTTTTATTCTGTTAAAGTCTCTAGTTTACTTCCTTTTTATATTTTTAATTTAAACTAAGTTGTCTTATGCTAAAAAGGGTAAACTATACTAATTAATCCACATTTTCTATAACTAATAAGTTAGAATTGCAACTAAACTAAATGGCTAAAATATAAACTAAAGTGCAACATGCAGAAATATACTAAAAATACATGAAAATAGCAATGTATAAATACTGAGAAAATAAAAATAAAAATAAAGAAAAAAATACAGAAAAGTAGCAAAATGAAGTAAAAGAGTCTGTAGTGGTTCACCAAAAAAATAGGCCAGAGATGGCGACCTCCCCACACTTAAAATGAAGCATCGTTCCTGATGCTCACTCAAGCAGGGTGTGAAGCGGTGTCATCACTAGAAGGATGGGTAGCCGGAGTCTCTGTGGTGGTGGTCTGAGGATCTGCCTGCTGCAGAGGAGGTGCTGATCGAATAGGGATCTCTGGGTCTGCATCCTGAATCTGAGGCAGGGCCTCCTACTGTGATGCAGCCTGCTCTGTGCCTGCCTGTGTAGCCTCTCTCTAGGGATGGGTCTCCGCCTCGTGGTCATCCGCCTCCTCCTCAGATGGCTCTGATGGTGTGTTAGGCTCAGAGGGGATGTCGCCGTCAGAACGTATCAACAGCTTCAGGTGCTCATAGCGTCGCTTGCTGCGACGCTCAGATCTCTCGTATCACCGTCGGTTGCGGCGCTCCATCTGGTCTAGCTGCCGAAACAGGCGATGCACTAAGTGATAAACTGGCTCTGAGGCAGGTGGAGGTGCAGTGGTGGTAGCAGGGGTAGCTGTAGATGAAGAGGGGCCGGCAGATGGTGTGGCTGTCTCATCAGTTGGAGTGAGGAATGGAGGTCTGTAGCCCAAAGCCAGAAAGTTCCTGCTGTGAGGGATAATTTTCTTGCATTCTGCAGCAGGTGACTTCTCATCAGCATCCTCCTAAGGCACGTCAGCTCGATGGCCAAGCTGTGTAATCAGATATGGAAAGGGGAGGGTGCCTCGGACGTGGACCCTGGCCATGTAGTACTGAATAAAGCGTGGCAGGTACAGGTCCTTACCCTCCATCACACATCATAGGAGGGTGATCATAGCGGCAGGTAGCTTCGTCTCATGGGTGCTCGGCATAATAAAGTTGCTTAGGATCTGATGCCATAGCCGAGCTTCATCGTTCAAGTATGCCTGCTTGATTCCCTTAGGCATGGTGGTGTTCTGACCCATGACCCATGGAATAGTCGGGTCAAGGGCTATCCTTGCCTTGACGGCATCCCAGTCAAACTTCATGAAGCGCATGTCCTCCTCAGCCTGTTGATAACCATCTGGCTGATCGAATTTAGGCAGGTGCTTCAGAACATCCTCTATGGCCTGCTTAGTGACCAGTATCTGCTTCCCTATTAGGTGTACTGCATCTAGGGAAGTTTTAAAGTGATTGCAGTAAAATTCCCTTACCCAAGACGCATTAACCTCAGTCAGGTTTCTCTCCAGGAAGAACCAGCCTCTTTGTTTGATCTGATCAGAGGTGTATTGCTGGAGTTCTTCTGGGATCTTCAGAGTCCTCTCCAGGTACAGGTTCCTGGAGGTTGCAAACACTGGATACTTCAGCTCGCAGTATCGGTTTGCAAACTTAATGGGATCAGTAGCAGGGAGTAGCTGGTCAGCCTTCTCCTGCTGGGTAAAGTGTTTCTCCCGCCAGGAGTCATCATGCATGATGTCCAAGATGGACATGGATGATTCTCCTCTTTTTCGTTTGCTAGTTGTTGCCTTTCTTTTTCCCTTTCTTTGGGTGTCTGACATCCTGAAAAACAGAAAACCAGGATATAAAAAAAATAGGAAAACAGGTAGGCAATTAATCAAAAGAAGCACATAATGGCAAAGGAGCAGAAGAAAAATGAGTTAAGTAAATGTGCATTAAGGATTGTATGAGAGTTAGAAAACTGATAAGAGAAATCCACAATCCAAAATGTAATAGAATTCATGTTAGTTAGGAAAAATTATCATCATGCCTTGGTTAGAAAGTGAAAGAGAATAGGTAAAAACCAAAAAGAAATTTGTTGGAAAGGTTTGGTTGGTTAAGATTGAAAAAAAGAGTGTAGGAAGTGAAAATTAGTGAATTAGTAAAAAGTGGGTTAGAGTAGGTGGCATGATTGCATTTTTTAAGTAACGAGAATTCACAAATTAAAGCAACAGATAACTCATATTCAAACAAGGAAGGTAAGGATGATTCATATGGAAATAGCAAAAAGTGGAATTGAATCATCCAGGATGCATCTTATAAACCAGAAAATTGAAAAGAATAAGAAAGCGTGCCCTGGCATTCATGAATTGGTTTGGTAAAAGCAGAGTAAAGCAGAGTTCAAAGTGCCAAAACCAAGACATGAATGGAAACAAAAAGTTTACAAAAAATTGGGCAGCATTCCGACTAAAATTGGATGTTCCCGAAAAATAATCAGCAATCAGAATAGTTCATATGAATTAAAAAGATAGTTGCAATTACATATGAGGACTATGAACATGAAAAAGTAGTGTAAAGAGCAGCATGAAACAAGAAATTACAGCATATGAACAATACTAACATCACAGCAACAGCAGAATTGCGAAATTAATAAAGCAAGAAACACGAACAGCGCAAGTAATCAGGCCTAAATCCACTAACCACATCATAGGCTACCTAACAACCTAGAATCCACTACAACATGCATATCTAACTAGCCTAATTATGAAGAGAAACAGAAAAATATGTAATTAACTACGAATTGATAGAAGGGTGGCGTTCGGCGGAACCTGGAAGGAGTATGAAAGAAGGTGGGGCAGAGAGATGGCTGGGGAATGGTGGTGGTGGCGGCTGATGCGGTGGTTGAGGGTGGCACGGCGGCGGTGAGGGCTGTTCGGAGGTAAGGGTTTGGAAAGGTAATGGGGGAGGGGGGAAGGGGAGGGAGCGTTGGTGGCTGTCAGCAAGTAGCATGAACAACGCAATTAATCAGGCCTAAATCCACTAACCACATCCTAGGCTACCTAACCACCTAGAATCTACTACAACATGCATATCTAACTAGCCTAATTATGAACATAAACAGAAAAATGTGTAATTAACTAGGAATTGAAAGTAAGGTGGCGTTTGGCGGAACCTGGAAGGCATATGAAAGAAGGTGGGGCAGAGAGGTGGCTGGGGGATGGTAGTGGTGGCGGCTGACGCGGTGGTTGATGGTGGTTGTGCGGTGGTGAGGACTGTTCGGAGGCAGGGGGTTTGGGGGGGTAATGTGGGTAGGGGGAAGGAAGGGAAGGGGGCGTTGGTGGCGGTTGGAGGCGCGGCGGTGACGGCGGCGCGGTGGGTGTGGCGGTCGCGGAGGGGGGCAGTGGTGGTGGAGGGAAGAAGAAGAAAGAAGAAGAAGAAAGAGGGGGAAGGGGGAAGGGGGTGGCGTGGCGGTGGGTTCTGGGTGGTCGACGGGGGTGGCGGTGGTCGGTGGTAGTGGCTGGAAGTTGGTGGTGGTTGGCTGGAGAGAGAGAGGAAGGAGAAGGGGCTGGGGGCGCGAATGGGTAGGGTTCGCGTGATAGGGGGTTATAGAATTTGAATCCACACGATCGCGTGGGGCACGCGGTCGGGTGGCTGGGGTGAAATGGGGATCGACGCGATCGCGTGAGTGATGCGATCGCATGGAATGGGAAAATAATGAATGACGCGATCGCGTGAGGCATGCGATCGCGTCGCTAGAAATCATGCGAAACGCACAATTCCAGTGTCGTTTCAGTGCAACTCTCTGTCTCCTTTGGGGTGGTGTGCAATCCACGCGATGCGATCACGTCGCTTACGCTGTCGCGTGGGATTGGTGTTGTGCAAGGGACGCGATCACGTGGATGATGCGATCGCGTGGGTCATTTTGTGCGAAACATACAATGGCCGCACGATTCCAGCCTAACTCTCTGGACGTTGGGGATTTACGCCGATCTCCAGATCACGCGGCCGCACGAATGACGCGGACGCGTGGGGGTTGTTTTTCGCAACTGACGCGATCGCATGAGTGATGCGGTCGCGTCGCGCACCCTTTTTTTTATGCAGGTATGCAATTATGCAGTATGCAATGCGAATGAATAATATTCAGGTTCAATTGAAAAGGATAATAAAAATAAATAACACGAAATAAAACTGAAAAAGGGACGACCATACCATGGTGGGTTGTCTCCCACCTAACACTTTTAGTTAAAGTCCTTAAGTTGGACATTGGATGAGCTTCCTGTTATGGCGGCTTGTGCTTAAATTCATCCAGAAATCTCCACCAGTGCTTGGAATGCCAATAGCCTCTGGGGTCCCAAACTAGGCATGTAAAGCTTCTAAGCAGCTTCAAACAGATTCTCAGGCTCCCGGGGTGACGAATGTCAAAATAGATTCCAGGATCCCAAACTTTGCTTTTAAATCCGCCTCCATTTGGATCTATATTTTTCCATCCAGGCGATTTAGAAATTAGATTCTCACCAAGATAACCAAACGTTTTCTGAGATCCATTCGATTGATCATGATGCCAATTCGTGCACTTCAAGTTGAAGCGTGGAACCTTATTGAACCTTGGGCACCAGCTCTGAGCACGAGCCATTTCCCTCTTACTCTTAAAGCTGCAAAGAGCTCTAAGCTGGCCATCTGTTTCAAGCAAACCATATTCAAGTGGGAAAATAAAGTTAAAGGTTAAGGATTGTACCCACTTGAAGCTCGTATTGGGTGGTAATGGCCTTGGGATAGGTGTTTCCAGTAGTTTTGTGAGTTCTATTCCCTTGTGCTCTTCTGCGAATTTCTCCACTTCTGTGTAATATTCTTCAAATGCATCCATGTCCTGATCAAAGCCTTCTGTGTCTTCCTCATTACTTAAGTCATAAACGGGAGGTTGAGAGAAATCTACCTCCGCATCATCTTCGTATTCACTTGGGGAAGATTCTTCGATCTCAGAGAATTCACCCGCGGATGCAAGTTCATTACTAGGAGAACTTGACTTGAGATTATCATCATCAAGGAAACTTACTTCTTGGATTATTCCGTCTAGTTCTTCATAAAAGATTTGCTGTGGGAGTTGTGCACTATCCTCCTTAGCATCAATTGTAACGTTCTTAATAGAATTCTCCACAACTCTGGATTCCCATGGAAGTTCAGCGTCTCCTAAGTCTTCAACCAACTCCTCTTCTTTCATAATGACAGCTTCCTCTACTTGTTCTAATACGAAGTCATGCTCTGTCTTGTCCACTTGAGTTTCTAGTATCTCCTTCATGCTACGCTCTTCATTAGATTGTCCCCATGGGGCTCTAGGAGGCCCTTGAATGTTCGAACGGCTAGAAGATAATAGACTTACTGCTTGCTCCAATTGATGAAGGGTTGTTTGAAGTTGATCTACTGTTTCCTTGAGGCGAACCTCTGATTCTTGGGGTGATAGATTTGGACGTGGTACATGGGAAAGTGGTGGTTTTGGGGAGTAATTGGATTGGAATTTGGGTAAATGAGGATCATACGGTAGTGAATGGTGAAAAGGAGCTTGTGAGTGTGGGGGTGCGAAGTTATGTTGAGAGGATGGCCTATAAGCACCAGGTGGGGCTTGTTGGTAACTACAAGGTTGTCCACCTTGTCTATTGCCTTGGTATGAATTGTAGAATGGTCTTTGTCCATGATATCTTGGAGGGTATTGTTGCCTAAAGGGTTGATCAGATCCTCTTGACTCCATCCATCTTTGATTGCTCTGACCTTGATGCGTGTTACTATTATAACTTTCACTCCTTTCAACAATATTAGAACCAAACTCAAAGCGAGAGGGGTGAGAATTCATAGTACCTAATGGAAATAAAAGTTAAGAAAATAAAGACAAATAAACAAGTAAAAGAAAAGTATTTACAATAACCAATAATAAGGCACACAATTGCAGTTCTCCGACAACGGCGCCATTTTGAAGAACTGTAGATTGATGGTTTAGAAGTTATAGTAAACTCTCGTTGCAAGTATAGTTACTAAACCAAGCAATCAACCTTTCTTACAAACGTTTTGGTTGTCAAAAGTAATAAACCCCTAAATAAATTGATAACCGAAGTATTTAAACCTCGAGTCATCTTCTCAAGGAACTGCAGGGAAGTATGTTCTTAATATTGGTTATGAAGATTGTAAATTGGGGTTTTTAAGATGAGGAACAAGTAATTTAAATTGCAATTGAAATAAGTAAAAGACTGTAAAGTAAATAAATAACTGTGAAATAAACTTTTGGCAAGGTATGAGAAATTAGAAGTCCTATCCTAGTTATCCTTATCAATGATAATGAAGATTGAATCTTAATTCTACTCAATTAGTCTTTACTTAAAGTAAAGAAAGGTCAAGTGACTAATTAGTTTGATCTTCAAATCCTAGTTAATCCCTAAGGAAAGATTGGGATTATTGAAGTCCAATTCAATTAGCAAAGATAACAATTATCAGTCATGTTAAGTTTGATAACTCCTGAGTTACTGATTTCTTAACCAAGACCAAAAGGGAAACAGTAAATCTACTGGAATAAAAATGTCTTCAGATTGGAAGTAACAATAATAAAAGAAAGCAATAATAAACTGAAATACCTCAAATAACATTAATTCAAAGAATAATCTGTAACATAGAAGAATTCATAAGCTAAATTGAGAAGATAAATAAAAAGGAATGTTGAACCTGATAAAAAGAGATAATCCTGAAAGCGAATAAAATCCTAAATCTAAATCCTAATCCTAAAGAGAGAGGAGAGAACCTCTCCGTCAAAACTACATATAAATCATCAAAAGTAACTAATTGGAGACTCCCCTCTGAATGGATGCATTTCCCCACTTCATAACCTCTGATCTGTGCCTTCTGGACTTGGATTTGGGCCAAAAAGGGCTTCAGAAATCGCTGGGAGCATTTTCTGTACATTCTGGTGCATGGCCTCTGTCGCGCGTCCGCGTCATATGCGTTTCGCTCAAGGCGCGCGATCGCGTCAATCACGCGGTCACGTCACTACCATTTCGTGCTGGCATGCGGCCGCGTCGTCCATGCGATCACGTCACTGCCAGTTTCTTCAAAAACTCCGTTTTATGCTTTCCTTCCAATTTTGTATGTTTCCTTTCCATCCTTTAAGTCATTCCTGCCTTAGAAGATCTGAAACTACTCAACACACGAATCACGGCATCGAATGGAAGTAAAAGGATAATTAAAATAATTACTTTTAAAGCATAGGAAACATGTTTTTCACATACATCACATAATAAGGAAGGGAAAGTAAAACCATGCAATTAACATGAATAAGTGGGTGAAAGACTGAATAAATCACTTAAATTTGGCCCAAAATATATCATAAAATATGGGTTTATCACACTCTCAAAATTAGCCAGCACCAAACCAGGGGGCAATAATAGAAGCCTCATCCAAGAGATGATGCAGAACCCGTCAATCTCGGAAGAAGAAAAGATCCTAGCCATAACAGGTCTGGATCAAGGATGGAAACTAAGTAACTTAATGTTATCTCGAGGGATTGGGTTACTTTCCCCCAAATCACTCAGTATCGAGACTTAAGTTAATGTTTTCATACTTTTGAAGGTTTTACTTTTCCATTTTTTTTTCACGGAGATTGAATTTAAGATAGGATAAATATGTGAAAGAAGTAACTCGAAGACAACACAAAAAAAACCCGAAACTCCGGAGAGGGACGAAAGAAAAACGAAACCCAAATACTAGGTATTAGAACTACTCCGACGACTAGGTTTAAGACATTGTAAGTAACTCGGTTGAATCACTATTAGTTCATTACTGTGTACTGAGTTGTTTAACTTTAAGATCTGAGTAGTTAGGAAGTCCGGGTTAGGGTATTTGGTACTATAAGTTAACCCAAAGTATGGTCTCATTCAAATTCAATTATAAACACGAGTTTACGATTGAATTTGACGTTATAAAAACCGGGTCTTTGGAAAAGGTTCTCACCGCAAATTCAACGTCAAATTCGAATTTGACGTCGAATTTGCGGTCTGTGAAGGTCACTACGGAAAACACCTTCGTGCAAATTCGAAGTCAAATTCCAATTTGACTTCGAATTTGCACCTTTACCTTCTTCCGTCGGGACCTCCCATTGCATCAGCTTGTGCAAATTCGAAGTCAAATTCCAATTTGACTTCGAATTTGCACCTCTATCCTTTTCGTCGGGACCTCCAGCTTGTGCAAATTCGAGGTCAAATTCCAATTTGACCTCGAATTTGCACCTTTATCTCTTTCGGTAGGACCTCCAGCTTGTGCAAATTCGAGGTCAAATTCCAATTTGACCTCGAATTTGCACCTTCGCCTCTTTCGTTGGGGACCTCCAGCTTGTGCAAATTCGAGGTCAAATCCCAATTTGACCTCGAATTTGCACCTTTACCTCTTTCGTTGGGACCTCCTCTTTTGAACCAGCTTGTGCAAATTCGAGGTCAAATTCCAATTTGACCTCGAATTTGCACCTTTACCGAGGGACCACGTAAAGGGTTAAGACCGCAAATTGAAGGTCAAATTCCAATTTGACCTCCAATTTGCGCTGAAAGTGGGAAAGGAGTCGAAAATACTAAAACCGGCAAATTCAAGGTCAAATTCGAATTTGACCTTGAATTTGAGGTGTACACTATAAGTTCGAAGGAAATAACTAAAAACAACGAAGGAACGGATCGGAGAAGAAAGGACTTTAGTAGGTTTGTTGACGTAGTTTCAGAACGTTTAAAAGTACTCTTAGAAGGTAAGTATCGTAAGTTCATTATATTGATTTTTGAGTACTTTAAACGTATTTTTAATATGACAAACCTACCAAGTAACGAAACAATAAGAAAATTGGTAAGAACCAATGAAATTCGAGTTCTTTCACGTATTTTGTTGATTTTGATTGTCTTTTTATGATCACTTTGATCGGATTCTACGGAACCGTAGTTAATGAAAATATTGAAGAACCAAAGTCCGGCTGAAGAAGTGCAGCCAGGGAAGATTCAATAAAGATCATTAGGAGAAAAAACCTGGAGACAGTCTAGAGAAAATCCCTAATGAAAATATTGAAAAAACAAAGCCCGGCTGAAGAAGTGCAGCCAGGGAAGATTCAATAAAGATCATTAGGAGAAAAAATCCCGACCTGTCCGGAGAAAGGTCCCTAAATCAAAAATATTGAAACCAATAACACCAGCTAACCAGGCTGAAGAAAATGCAGCCAGCCAGAAGTTCAATAAAAATCGTTGGGTAAAAATAATTCTGGAGCAGTCCAGGAAAGATACCTAGTGAAAACTATTGAAGAACGTAATAAGATAAAAACAGAGGAAAAGTAGAAACGGCTAAAGCATCTGTAACCCAAACTAGGGGCAACCAGCTGGAAAACTACTTAAACCAAAAGTAGAAACAACCGGAAATAGCACTAGCACGTCACTTAAACTAGAAGTGAAAGACGGCTAGACATCGAAATATTAGCCCGCTACTTAAAGAAAACGCAAAGTCTAATTACGCAGAACTATTTCCTAAACACCTTTTAGAATTTTTGAAATAAGTTTTATCTTTTATACGTTTATATATGTGCACCCTCAAAATGAGGAGATTCAATCCATAAAATGCTTAGAACCGAACCACGGAGTAATTTTTTGGAAAAGTCCTTTTTCTCACGTGAAACAGGTTTCTAGGAATAATGGAGATTGATATTATGGAAGCATCCAACGTTCGCACGGTACTGGACCCTTCGAGAGCGGGAAGATCAAGCCTGTCGGACATCATCGGGAAAGGTTCATGAAGATACTGAGCCATCCCAGGAAAGGTCAAACGACGGTCGAAAGGAAGAAGTCCAGCTCAACAAGGCTATAGTAAAGTCTAATCCTACTCCAGCAAGAGCCGTTTTGGAGTACCGTGATGGAAAACTAACATAGAACTTCGGTAAGCAGTAAAATTACGGAGAAGGGACTAGGTTCGTGAAAGAGTCTAAAAACCTTCATCCAGCTCAAGAAGGGAAACTTCAACCCTCAACCGGAGAAGTAACATCACCTAGTGAGACCCGCTGGGAAGAAGCTGGAGATGAACCTAGTAACGGAGGTAAGACATTCGATTAGTCTGCCCACTAAGGAAACACCACCTCACACTGTAACAGGCTGTACGGGTATCCTGAACACCCTCGAGAAGCCGAGTCCGAGGGAAACGTAAGACATTAGAGGCAAAATCGGGCCGATTATACTGAAACAATCGTTGAAGACGAACAGGTAACCGGACCCCCACAAGATGTCTACACTTAATCACAAAATACAAATCTATCCGGTGGTTGAAAGACTTCGGACGTAGACATTTAACTCACGGTAAAACACTTTATCAGATGGGGGTAATACTTCTTAAACTGAACAGGACTAGGAACCCCCTTCCCAGACTATTCTAGCTCAGGGGTAAAACGTTTACCGGTCCCACTCCAATGCGACTACTCGAGGAGACCACCCCGCTACACTTTTAACCGTACAAAGATTGTACCACCTGTACAGAAGTGCTTAAGACAACGAAGAAAAACATTCCAGTCGGTTATTTTAGGCCGAGCCTCATGAAAGAACCACTCACGGACACGAGACTCCACCAACGGTGTCTACGGTGACACATGAAGAAGATTTTGAAGAAAACATAACCTTCAGCCGTGCGTAAAATTATCACCACAGCTTTAGGGAGAGAACATATCTCATAATAAATACTACCACATCATAACACTGAGGGTAAAATTGGAGAAACGGAGGAAGAATACACATCCCTTACAAAGATAAAACTCCATTAATTAATACCCTCAG
>NC_029786.2:64160317-64173148 GCF_000816755.2 Arachis ipaensis
TACAAAACTCATACAAGAAACTGGAGAGGTAACTACGAAATCCTTTCTATTCTTCTCTCCAAAATTTCGGTTCCTAGGGCTTTGGGGTTAAATGAGTTTTTGTGATTTTGGATGTTTAGGTTTTCTCTAAGCCTTGCTTAGCCTTGAGTTTTGACATCCAAATCTGTTGGAAAAGGTAAGAGCCATTAAACCCTTGTGAATTTATGTTTAATTGGAACTCTAGGTTGATTTGAGGTGATTTATATGCATATAATTTGATTATTGTGGCTATGGGAGCTATTGGAAACTTATTTGTGCTTATTGGAGTGGAATTGAAAGCTTGGATTGTGGTTGGGAGCTTGTTTGTGCTAAATTGGAGTTTTGGTGCATATAGGAAATCGGTCAAGGTATGGTTTCGGTTTCCTCTATGTAGTATATAATATTCATGGACACTTAGTGTTCTGAGGGTTACCTGAAACTGAAGGTCAATCTCGGAGGAGATCTGTTGTTGTGGCCGGAGCTGTCGTGTCCGACTTGCTGAGTCTTGAGATGTTGCGGGATCATTGATCATCGGAGGGTGGTGGTACCTACAAGAGACTCCGATGCTTAAGTTAGCACGGGCTTTAAGCATCTTTTTTGTGTAGAATCAGAGTATGAGTTATACCTGGGTGTTCCAGTGTATTTATAGTAGTGGGGAGTGACCTTTCTTTGAGATAAGTTGGTTATCTTATCTTATCTTTAGGGTGAGGTCACGTATCTTTCAGGCCAGTTGCCTTTAGAGTGGGCTGCGTCCTTCTGTTTGGGCCTGTTTGGGCCTTTATGACAATTTGGCCGACCTCTTTTTAGGAAGAGGTCGGTGACGACCAACCTTTACAAGAGGTCGGTCGCTTTCTTCATCTAATCCGGATCATGTAGCTTGCCCCAGGGTATGAACACTGCTATAAAAGAGGAAGCTAACCATAACAAAATCATGACAGCTATATTATCCTACATCCCCCGGTCGATTTGGGACATATCTTGAGTTTGTTTCGAAACAATTCAAAAGTTCTTTGAGGAATGGGCTTAGTAAATAGATCATCAACTTGGAAAGATGAAGGGATATGAATAATGTATAATTGTTTCTTATTAACTCTATCATGTACAAGATGAAGATCGACTTCAAAATGTTTCGAACGGCAACACTGGATTTACAGAGAGCAACACAACACTCAAGTTACCACAAAATATCATGGGTTGAATTGATAGTGTGAGCATGAGTTCATGCATCAATTTTTGCAGCCACGTGATTTCAGAGTTTGTATTAGCAAGACAACGATACTCCACCTTTGTGGAAGAGCGAATAATAGTGGATTGTTTGCAGCTGGCCCAAGAGATAAGGTTTGATCCTATGAAGACACATAAACCACTTGTAGATTTATGATCATCAAGATCATTGGCCCAGTCACTATCTAAAAAAGCAATAATGTGAAATTATTAGTAAAGAAAAATAATAATTCATGTGATAAACATCCTATCATAAGATGCGTTTAATAGCCACCCAGTGTTTTTGCATGGAATGTTGCATAAATTAGCTCACACGATTAATAGAAAAAGAGATTTCAGGGTGTGTAAGTGTAGCATATTGTAAGCTACCCATACTAGATCTATAAAGGTTGATTTATCAAAAGGAATAGAGTGCTCAAAAGTTAATTTCTCAGTAGTTAGCATTGGTGTAAGGACTCTTTTAAAAGATTTCATGTTTATCTTAAAGAGTAAGTCATGTATATATTTGGATTGTGTGATATGAATTTCAGAGGAAGAAGGATATGAAAATTCAAGCCCCAAGAAGTAATGTAATTGGCCAAGGTCTTTAAGAGCAAAAATAGATTTCAATTGAGAAACCAGAACCTCAATTTCATCATTGTTACTGCATGTGATAAGTATATCATTAACATACACTAAAATGTAAATACAAGAGTTAGGATTAAAGTGAACAAATAAAGAAAAATTTGCTTTAGTGCTAGAAAAACCAAAACATTTTAAAGTAGAGCTAAGAGTTAGAAATCAGGCCAATGGTGCCTGTTTTAAACCATAAAGTGCTTTATGAAGTTGACACACTTTGCTGAAATCCAAGCTTTCAAATCCTGGAGACTGCATCATAAAGACCTGTGCATGTAAGACACCGTTAAGAAATGCATTATTAAAGTTGAATTGGCGAAGTTTCCAGCCCTTGGATAAATCAATGGTAAGGACAAGCCGAATAGTAGAGGGACGAATTAATGGGCTAAAAATTTCATCATAATTGACACCTTTAGTTTAGTGGAAACCTTTGCCAACCAAACGAGCTTTATATTTGATGATTGAATTATCGGGTACTCGTTTAATTACAAAGACCCACTTACAACCAATGATTTTAGCATCATTAGGAGGTTGGACAAGAATTCATGTGTAATTTTTATAAAGAGCATTGATTTCTTCTTGCATAGCCTGGTACCAGTGAGGGCTATGTAGAGCTTGTTTGATTATTTTATGGACATGTTGTGTAAGATCAGTGGTGGAGGTGCAAGGAAAATTTAGTTTAGGCTTTATAATTTCATATTTAGCTCAAGTTATCATGGGGTGGATATTAAGAGTAGAAGTCTGAGGCACAAGTGGAATTAAAGGGACTGGAATATTACCAATAGAGAAAGTGGGAGAAGAATCAAAAGTATTGGATGACGTAGATATAGAAGAAGTGAGGTCACACAAGGATGAAGGAGATGGAGTAGAAGCTGATAAGGAAGATTGGATAGGAAAGAATGTAGTAGGATGAGAACAAGTAGAATTGGTGAAAATATAGGGAGATGTTTTGAATTTGCAGGAAAAACAGAGGGATAAGGAAACCTTCCCTCATCAAAAACAACATTGCAAGCAAAATAAATGCGACCAGTTTTAGACATGCACTTGAAACCTCTATGTTAGGGTGCAATAACCAAGAAATATACATTTCTCAAAGCGACTTCAAGTTTATTACTATTGTAAGGACGCAGATTTGGAAAACAAGCACATCCAACGGTGTGCAAGATAGAATAATTAAGAGAAGTACCATGCATAAGTCCATAAGGAGTTTTGACATTTAAACAGGTTGATGATAATCTATTGATAAGGAATACAGATGTCAAAAAAGCATCTTCCCAAAAAATCAAGGGGAAGAGAGGCAGTGGAGAGAAAGGTAAGACCAACTTCCACAATATGCCTATGTTTATGTTTCATAACATCATTTTGTTGGTGTGTGTATAGACATGTGAACCTGTGATTAATACCATGTGTGAGAAGAAATTCTTTGAACTAACTAGAAGAGAATTCACCCCTATGATAAGTTTGAATTACTTTTATAAGGAGTACCATTTGCTTCTCCATTAGTGCCTTGTATTGTAGGTGTAACACACTAATATTCAAATCCTTATGCTCGAGTCATAAGTCAATGATAATAAGGTGGTACGACTCTCAAGGTGGATTATAATAAATACATATAGATATAATTGAAAGGAAGTATTAAACGAGAAGTCTGAAAAGGAGTAAAAAAATCGAGAATCGGAACACTCACGTATCGATAAAACGGAAGATAAGGCGTGATCGAAAGGGATTTAAAGATAAAGCAATAAAGGAGAATAAGATAAAGATAGGATATAAGTATATAATATAAGTAAATAGTCCCTAGTCGCGGCCTGCGAAGTTTAGGCTGGCTAGAGTATAGAATAAAATCAGTTTGACAACCATATTTTTCCTATCTCTCCCAAAATATATATCAAAGCCTCTATAGGCAAATTTAAAGATAGATAATTACATGTATATAACTTTTTCAAAATAATTAAGGAAAGATTCAAAGAAAAAGTAAAACAGGGATCAAGCAAACTTTGCCGCTTTTCAGATGAATCACAGCTCACTGCTGAGCACCTGGACCTGTATCTGAAAAACAGAGAATATATACGGAAAGAGAACCCCCGACCCATGGGTTTTCAGTACGATAAAAGTGCCAAATAAATACAATGTACTATAATAAGAACTCGCTAAATATCTTAAACTTCCTTTTGTTAGTTTATTCATCCTAAGTTTTTACTAATCCATGAATTAGGTAACTATCCTAAGGGATAATATGTCTAATTATATTTCTCATCTTTTCCAACTTTCCAAACTTTTCAACTTTCAATTCATTGTAGAACCATGACTAGAATCAGCACCAACTAATTCGACTCAGTGATTATATATCAATACCTCACATCTTCACCTGGAGCAAGTGAAATCATTTCAATACGTCTACCCAGGGAGCTCAAATCATCTCATTTAGTATTTATCATTTTTAATCAATCATCTCCTCATTTCATTTTAACAAAGATTGCCCTCAGCGTCAACCGACACCAGCATGAGGGACCTCTTAATGGTACAAGCACAAGCAATACAGACAAGTAATACACAAGTAAGGCAATTAAGGAAAATAGCATTTAGTCATATAACATATTCAATTAGGCAAACTAATACAATTAAGCAAACTCAAACAAATCAAACATATGCAAATGATGTATGACTCCCCTATGGCCAATGAGCTCATCTGTCGGTTATACAGCTAACCCGACACACCTGTAACTAACCCAAGTATCGTCTCTCAACACGAAGGGAATCCTCAACCTTCAAGGAGAGAATCCTCAACCTCCCATTCAGAGAGAGATTGTGGTGTAATGATAAGGAATACTCAACCTAACTCATTTACACCACAGCCAAGAATCGAATCGAAGGAAATCTTCAACATTCTCCATTCAATTCCCCGATATAGCAAGAGAGGGAATCCTTAATCTCGCTTGCCCACTGCAACAAGAGAGGGAATCCTCAACCTCATCTTGTCCATTACAGCAAGAAAAAGAATCCTCTATCTCAACTTGCCTTTACGTGAGCAGGATAACACCACTGTCCTCACAACATAAATCTTATTGTCTCTTTAATCATAATCACAACACGAGAGAGGGAATCCTCTACCTCAACTCGTATTTTCATCCCGGGATATAGTACCTGTCAAACTTCACCATCATTATTGTTCATACCCTGGACCGAGCTATAAGGTCCGGGTTAGACGAAGACAAAGTGACCGACCTCTTTGAAGTTTGGTCGACCGCCGACCTCTTCATAAAGAGCTCGGACGGATCACCGCAGAGGCCCAAAGAGGCCCAAGAAAGAAGAGTCACCGCCTACCAGAAGGCGGTTGGCCAAAAGATAAGTGATCTCACCCACAAAAGATAAGATAAGATGACAAACTTATCTCAAAGGAAGGTCGTCAAACACTACTATAAATACACTGGAGCACCCAAGTATAACTCAAATTCCAATTCTACAAAAAAAACCTACTTAAAGCCCGTACTGACTTAAGCATCAGAGTCTCTTGCAGGTACCACCCCCTCCAGTGAACAAGGACCAGCAGCGCCTCCTGCTCCAACAAGTCGGGCATAGCAGCCTCGACCAATCCAAAAGATCTCCTTCGAGACCGACCTCTCAGTTTCAGGTAACCCCGAAACATTGGCGCCGTTGCCGGGGAACCCTGAAGTCGTCCCATCCCCATGGCAAACAACCCTACCAACGACCATAACTCCGGTTTTGAAGAAGGAACGCCACTTAAGAACATGGATGCCACATCAAAGGACACACACCAATCCAATGGAGACAAGCAACCCCTGAACACGAAAATTTTAGATGCCATCCGTGAACAGCAGGATCGCCTCAAACAACTCGAACAAGAAGTCGAACGTCAATGAGCTGCCAAACGAGACCTCCGGAGAGAAACAAGACGGCATCAAGAGCTGGAAGACAAGCTCCTAAAACTCGAAGCCGACCTCAAAACTAAGACCACTCACAAGGATAACCCTCACAAGGATCAAGACCCGTTTACAAAAGAAATCATGAAAGATAAAGTCTCGAAAGACTTCAAAGCTCCTGACATGACCCCATACGATGGTACGTCCGACCCGAGCCATCACCTCAGCAACTTTAGAAGTCGGATGTACCTCACAGATGCCTCGGACGCGACTCGTTGTAAAGCCTTCCCGACTACCCTAACTAAGACGGCAATAAAGTGGTTCGACAGCCTGTCTCCAAGATCAATTGCAAGCTTCGACGACCTTGCCAAAAAGTTTCTCGCCAGGTTCTCCATTCAGAAGGATAAAGCCAAACAAGCTCCAAGCTTGCTAGGAATTAAACAAGGAGATCAGGAAAGCCTTCGTAGCTACATGGAAAGATTCAATAAGGTATGCCTTGACATACAAAATCTTTCAACAGAAGTAGCTATCATGGGACTCATCAACGGCCTACGAGAAGGACCCTTTAGCCGCTCGATATCCAAGAAGCACCCAACATCTCTAAACGAGGTTCAAGAATGGGCGAAAAACTACATCAATATGGAGGAGAACTCCCAATTAGGAGAAACCTCAAAGACCGAATTCTCCTACCTACTTCCAGATAAGGATAAAGAGTTCAGGAAAAACGAAGACCAATCTACTGAGAAACCCAGGAAGTACCACAACTACACCCCCTCTTCGAGTGTCCCTCGTGGATGTCTACTGAAAGGTGTATAACACTGAAAAGATCCCACCCCCTCGCCCAATTAAACATAAAAGAGGAGGAAGTTGGACAGAATATTGTGAATACCACTGAATCTATGGGCACACTACCAACGAGTGCTATGACCTGAAGAATGTCATAGAAAAATTGGCTCGAGAAGGGAGACTAGATCGGTTCCTAGCCAACAAAGTGGACGAACCAAAAAAGAGAAGAAGGGACAAAGAGGATGGATGAGCTGAACGCCCCCTTCACACCCTTAAGAGACATGTTCACATGATCAATGGAGGATTTACAGGAGGAGGGATCTCTAAATCATCCTACAAAAGACACCTTAAAGAGGTATACCACGTCGAAGAAGGGGACAAGTCACCCGACCTCCCCACTATCACCTTCACTAAAGAAGATGCTGCAAGCATCATCCCCGGGCATGATGATCCC
This sequence comes from Arachis ipaensis, assembly GCF_000816755.2. Lineage (NCBI taxonomy): Eukaryota > Viridiplantae > Streptophyta > Magnoliopsida > Fabales > Fabaceae > Arachis > Arachis ipaensis. Next base: position 64,167,296 of record NC_029786.2, read on the forward strand.
GTGGTCGTTACCATCATACTAGCCAATGCCAACCTTCACCGAACACTAGTTGACCAGGAAAGTTCTGCGGATATCCTGTTCAAAACCGCCTTTGATAAACTCAGACTACAAGAAAAGGAGCTCAGAGCGTATCCCAATAGCCTGTTCAGACTAGGGGATGCGCCAATCCAACCACTTGGATACATCCCACTGCACACAACTTTTGGAAGGGGAGCCCGATCCAGAACACTAAGCATAGACTACATTGTGGTTGATGTGAACTCTGCATACAACGCCCTTATAGGTTGGACAAAATTAAACCAGCTCGCAGCGATAGTCTCCACTCCTCACCTATGTATGAAGTTTCTAACCCCAGAAGGAATATCCACCATCAAACGAGACCAAAAAATCGTGCGGCGTTGTTATAATGAAAGCCTAAACTTAAAAGGCGACCCCAAAGGAAAAGATTCCAATACCATTGAACTCGGAGGAATCCGAGCTCTAGAAGAACTCCGTCCACAACCAGGAGGTAAGACAGAAGAGATTCAAATCGAAGACTCCCAGGACAAAACAATGAACATAGGTGCAAACCTAAAAGGAGACCTAAAAGAACTATTGACAAAGTTCCTAAAGGAGAATTCTGACCTATTTGCATGGAAAGCCGCGGACATGCCCAGAATTAATCTCGGACTAATGTGCCATAAACTGGCAGTGTATCCTGGATCTCGGCCAGTGCAACAAAAGCGAAGAAAGATCGACCCGGAAAGATCGCATGCCGTGGAAGAACAGGTACATGCCTTACTAGAAGCAGGGTTCATAAGGGAGGTTAAGTACCCATTACGGCTAGCCAACGTCGTACTGGTAAAGAAGTCAAATGGGAAGTGGTGGATGTGTACTGATTACACCGACCTCAACAAAGCTTGCCCAAAAGATCCCTACCCACTCCCGAATATAAACACCCTAGTAGATGCCTCATCGGGATACAAGTACCTTTCCTTCATGGATGCCTACTCAGGGTACAACCAAATCCTGATGTATCATCCTGACCAAGAGAAAACCTTGTTCCTAACCCCAAGAGTAAACTACTGCTATGTAGTCATGCCATTCAGACTTAAGAACGCAGGGGCTACATACCAAAGGTTGATGAACATTTTTCCAACCACATAGGAAAGCTGATGGAGGTCTATATAGACGATATGCTGGTAAAAACACAAAGAGAAGAAGCGCTATTATCCGACCTCGCCAAAGTATTCAACACCATAAGAAGGCACGGGATGAGACTAAATCCCGTAAAGTGCACTTTCATGGTAGAAGCTGGCAAATTCTTGGGCTTCATGCTTACCCAGAGAGGGATTGAAGTAAACCCAGATAAGTGCCAAGCCATACTTAGCATGAAAAGCCCGACCTGTGTCAAAGAGGTACAGCAACTAAATGGAAAGCTAGCATCCCTGCCTAGATTCCTAGCTGGATCGGCCTTGAGATCTCTCCCTTTCTACGCAACACTAAGGAAAGAAAAGAGGTTTGAATGGACTCCAGAATGTGAACAAGCCTTCCAGGACTTCAAGACATTTCTGGGGCAACCACCCATCCTAACCCGACCCAGGGAAGGTGAAGAACTAATCCTATACCTTGCCGTAGGAAGTCGGGCGATAGCTTTAGCCCTAGTCAGAGAAGACAAAAATGGGCAACAACCCATCTACTTCATCAGTAAGGTTCTACAAGGGGCTGAGCTAAACTATCAAAAGATAGAAAAGTTTGCCTACGCTCTCATACTCACTTCTCGATGACTCTGCCCGTACTTCCAAGGTCACACTATCAAGGCTCAGACAAACCAGCCCATAAAAGGAATCCTACAGAAGACAGACTTAGCTGAAAGAATCCTGCAGTGGGCAGTCGAGTTATCCGAGTTTGATCTTCAAGCTCGGACAGCCATCAAATCACAGTATCTAGCTGGCTTCATTGCCGAGTACACTGATACCCCGAGAACTCCCACAAAATGGAATCTCTACGTGGACGGCTCTTCAAACAAATCAAGGAGTGGTGCAGGTGTGATAATAGAAAGTAATCAGGGAACCCAAATCGAACTCTCGCTAAAGTTCGAATTCCTTGCTTCAAATAATCAGGCCAAATATGAGGCATTACTGGCTGATTTGGGGCTGGCTAAGGAGGTAGGAATTCACAAGCTTACCATTTTTAGCGATTCACAAGTAGTCACCTCACAAATAACAGGGAGCTACCAAGCCAAAGATCTCACCATGAAAAAGTATTTGGATAAAACCAAGGAACAGCTCAAACAACTCAGGGAATATAAGATCTGCCACATCCCCCGCGAACAAAATGCCCGAGCTGATGCACTCTCAAAACTAGCCAACACCAAACCAGGGGGGCAACAACAGAAGCCTCATCCAGGAAATACTGCAGAACCCATCAATCTCGGAAGAGGAAAAAGTCCTAGCCATAACTGGTCTGGATCAAGGATAGATGACTCCCATAATTAATTACCTCAAAACAGAAATGCTCCCTACAGATAAGAAGGAGGCAAAGAGGTTAAAATGGGAGTCACAATACTACACCATCATAAATAATACTCTATACAAGAGAGGGATTTCGACACCACTATTAAAATGCGTGCCGACTTCCAATACAAAAGAAGTTTTAGAAGAAGTACACAGTGGCATCTGTGGCAACCACCTCAGAGCACAGGCACTCACCAAGAAAGTACTCCGAGCCGGATTTTATTGGCTGACCTTACAAAAAGAAGCAACAGAATTCGTGAAGACATGTCCACCATGTTAGAAACATGCCAATTTTCACATCGCCCCACCAGAGGAGCTCATCAGCGTAACCTCACCCTGGCCATTTGCAAAATGGGGACTCGATCTTATCAGACCCTTCCCCCAAGGATCAGGACAAGTCAAATTCTTCATAATGGGGGTAGACTATTTCACAAAATGGCACTCAATTTACAGATGCAGGCTTCAGAAAGTTGGTGGCCTATCTAAACATAAAACACTAATTCACATCTGTAGAACACCCCCAGGCCAATGGACAAGCAGAAGTTGCTAACAAAGTCATATTAGCCGGGCTAAAACGGAGATTACAGAATGCAAAGGGAGCCTGAGCCGAAGAGCTCCCACAAGTCCTATGGGCATGTCGGACAATGTCACACTCCACCACAAAGGAATCACCCGTCTGATTAGCTTACAGAATGGAGGCAATGATCCAAGTAGAGGTCGAAGAAGGGTCGCCCAGAGTGATCCACTACAATGAAGAGGCCAACTCCCAACTTCAAAGGGAAGAACTCGACCTACTTCCAAAAATCTGAGAAAGTGCTTGGATCAGGGAAGAGGCATTAAAATGACGAATGGCTTCAAGATACAATCAAAAGGTAGTGCCATGAGGTTTTGCCGAGAACGACCTCATCCTAATCTGAAATGATATCGGAACAACTCGACCTGAAGAAGGAAAGCTGGCAGCAAACTGGAAAGGACCCTACCGAGTCATAGAAGTACTTGGAAAGGGCTACTACAGGCTGTCCGAACTAGAAGGGCGAGAGCTTCCCAGGTCATGGCACGCTTGCAACCTACGAAGGTATTATAGTTAGAGGTAATAAGGATCTTTGGACAAAGTGCACTCTTTTTCCTGAAAAGGTTTTTTAATGAGGCACCAAGCCAAGATTCGTAAAATACCTAACTTAGAGGAGTAAAACTCCCACGTGTATATATTTGCATATTTTCTATTTTGAATAAAGTTTTTAAGATTTTCCACAAATCCTTTATCAAGACGCATTAATCTGAAACGCAAAAGAAATTCATCGCCCGATTATAAAGCTACAGATCGGCAGAAAGTGAAGATCAAATTCACTGCACGATCACGATAAAGGCCAACAAAGATGAAAACCAAATTCATCAAAAGGTCGACCAACGGGGATCAAACCCAATGTCTACGAAATCGGCAAAGATGAAAAGGAGACAAAAATAGAATAATGCAAGAAGTTATCAAAAGTGATCCATAGAAAGGACCTGACGAGGTCTTAATAAAAATGGGTTGCTAAAAATAACTTGAAGACCGACCGACGTAAAAGAAGTCGGACCAATCGACCACAATAACCAAAGTTATAAAAACTAAATCCCTGGAAAGAGGCCTGTCCAGCCCTAAAAAAGAGGATTACTAGAAATAACTTAGAAGGGACCGACGTGAAGAAGTCGGCCCGAAACAAAAAAGTTATAAAAGTAATCCCTAAAAGAGATCTGACAGAGGTCCAAAAAAGAGGATTACTAGAAATAACTTAGAAGGGACCGACGTGAAGAAGTCGGCCTGAAACCAAGAAGTTATAAAAGTAATTGATGCCAAGGCATCTTAGGCTAGTTTCACTAGTATTTTTCTGTTAGTTTTAGTTGTTTTATGCACTTTCTTGAGCTTAAAGTAACCAAGAATGGTTAAAAGAATAACAAAGCAATGAACCATCCAAACAGTATAATTTTTATGCAAATTTCATGAGTTTTAAACTGCAACTTAAACGCCACTCTTGGAAAAGGTTTCTGGGCCAAAAATATTGCAGTTTAAGTTAGCATTTGAGCACAAATATTAACTTAAACTTACTCTGGTATGAAACCCAATTGAATATCATGGTTTATGGGATTGGGCCTGAAGGATTGATGAGTCTAGAGCTTCAATTTGTTGAGTCTTGTGTCATTACTTGTTTATCACTAAGTTTGCTCAATGAATGTTACAGAATTGGATCACAGCCTCATCAAGCTCCTCCAGTTTTTTTTTCACAGTTTTTTTCCCAAATTTTTTTCCGGATTTTTTTTTTTACATTCTGCTGACCCCCGTTCTTTAAATGATGCTATCCCGAGGAGGACACCTAAAGGCGAGCCGTAATGGCCTCATCTTTGTCAAGCTCCTCCGATTTTCTTCACCGTTTTTTCCGGTTTGTTTTTTTCCAGTTTTTTCCAGTTTGTTTTTTTCTTTTTTTTCTATTTTTTTTTACGTTCTACTGACCCTCGTTCTTTAAATGACGCTATCCTGAGGAGGACACCTAAAGGTGAGCCGTAATGGCCTCATTTTTGGCAAGCTCCTCCGGTTTTTTTAACAAATTTTTCGAGATTTTTTTTCCTGTTTTTTCCTTTTTTTTTTTACGTTGTGCTGACCCTCGTTCTTTAAATGACGCTATCCCGAGGAGGACACCTAAAAGCAAGCCGTAATGGCCTCATCTTTGGCGAGCTCCTCCGATTTTTTTTCACAGTTTTTTCCAGGATTTTTTTCCGGTTTTTTTTCAAGATTTTCATTTTTTTTTTTACGTTCTGCTGACCCTCATTCTTTAAATGACGCTAGCCCGAGGAGGACACCTAAAAGCAAGCCGTAATGGCCTCATCTTTGGCGAGCTCCTCCGATTTTTTTTCACAGTTTTTTCCAGGATTTTTTTCCGGTTTTTTTTCAAGATTTTCTTTTTTTTTTTTTACGTTCTGCTGACCCTCGTTCTTTAAATGACGCTATCCCGAGGAGGACACCTAAAGGCGAGCCGTAATGGCCTCATTTTTGGCAAGCTCCTCCGGTTTTTTTTTCAAGGTTTTTTTCTCGGTTTTTTTTCCGGTTTGTTTTTTTCCGGTTTTTTCCTTTTTTTTTTTTTTTACGTTGTGCTGACCCTCGTTCTTTAAATGACGTTATCCCGAGGAGGAAACGTAAAAGCGAGCAGTAATGGCCTCATCTTCTCCTCCGGTTTCCGGTTTTTTTTTCACAGTTTTTTCCCGGATTTTTTTCCAGTTTTTTCCCTTTTCCGGTTTTTTCCTCTTTTTTTTTTTATTTTTTTTACGTTGTGCTGACCCTCGTTCTTTAAATGACGCTATCCCGAGGAGGACACCTAAAGGCGAG
>NC_029786.2:64173248-64173493 GCF_000816755.2 Arachis ipaensis
TTTTTTCCATTTTTTTTTACGTTCTGCTGACCCTCATTCTTTAAGTGACGCTATCCCGAGGAGGACACTTAAAGGCGAGCCTTAATGGCCTCATTTTTGGCAAGCTCCTCCTGTTTTTTTCACAGTTTTTTTCCCGGATTTTTTTTTCCGGTTTGTTTTTTTCCGGTTTTTTCCTTTTTTTTTATACGTTGTGCTGACCCTCGTTCTTTAAATGACGCTATCCCGAGGAGGAAACGTAAAAGCGA
>NC_029786.2:64173628-64174071 GCF_000816755.2 Arachis ipaensis
CCATTAGAGACATTGCTTCTAAAATATGGAGTCAAACACAAGGTAGCCACACCATACCATCCACAGACAAGTGGGCAAGCCTAAATATCTAATAGGGAACTCAAAAGAATCCTGGAAAAGACTGTGGGAACTTCAAGGAAGGACTAGTCGATTAAGCTAGATGATGCTCTTTGGGCATATAGGACAGCTTTCAAAACACCAATTGGAATGTCTCCTTACCAACAAGTATATGGAAAAGCTTGCCATTTGCCACTGGAGTTGGAGCACAAGGCATACTGGGCCTTGAAACTTTTGAACTTGGACAGCAAAGCTGCTGGAGAAAGAAGGATGTTGCAAATTCAAGAGTTAGAAGAATTCAGAGCTGAAGCTTATGAGAATGCCAAAATTTACAAAGAAAGAGCAAAGAAGAAGCATGACAGCAACATAGCCCCAAGGAAATTTGA
>NC_029786.2:64180239-64184597 GCF_000816755.2 Arachis ipaensis
ACTTGAATGCTATGAATGGAAGATTCTCATGAAAATTTGCAAGACTTTGATGCAGTTGTTTGGATGATTTCAGGAAAGAAGAGGCTAGGCAAGGAAGCAACAAAATCAATAAAGGAAGCTTGAATATCACATGTGGAGTTTAAGTTCCAGTTTAAGCTTAAACTGGAACTTAAACAGCCAAAATCATAAAAGCTGAGGAAAGGGTGAAAGTGGCGTTTAACCTCCAGTTTAACCTTAAACTGGAAGTTAAACGCCAGAAATGGGAAATGCACCAGGGAGCCATTTCCACGTTTAAGCTCCAGTTTAACCTTAAACTGGAGCTTAAACGTGTTCGACCAAGTTTTCTCCTCCAGGGTTGCTTTCTCCATTTCCACGTTTAAGCTCTAGTTTAACCCTAAACTGGAGCTTAAACGTGTTCGACCTCCAGGGGTTGCTTTCTCCGCTTCCACGTTTAAGCTCCAGTTTAACCTTAAACTGGAGCTTAAACGTGTTCGACCTCCAGGATGGCTTTCTCTATTTCCACGTTTAAGCTCCAGTTTAACCTTAAACTGGAGCTTAAACGTGTTCGACCTCCAGGGCTGCTTTTCCTATTTCCACGTTTAAGCTTCAGTTTAACCTTAAACTGAAGCTTAAACGTGTTCGACTACGTTACCCTCCAGGGCTGCCTTCTTCCATTTCCACGTTTAAGCTTCAGTTTAACCTTAAACTGAAGCTTAAACGTGCTTCCACAAAAGGCATCACTGGAAGTGTCTGGCGTTTAAGCTGCAGTTTAAGCTTAAACTGCAACTTAAACGCCACTCTTGGAAAAGGTTTCTGGGCCAAAAATATTGCAGTTTAAGTTAGCATTTGAGCACAAACATTAACTTAAACTTACTCTGGTATGAAACCCAATTGAATATCATGGTTTATGGGATTGGGCCTGAAGGATTGATGAGTCTGGAATTTCAATTTGTTGAGTCATGTGTCATTACTTGATTATCACTAAGTTGGCTCAATGAATGTTACAGAATTTGGATCAGCAGCCTCATCAAGATTATGGATCATAAACCCAAAGCAAAAAGAAAGCAGGGAGAGGCCTCAAAGCCCAAAAAAAACACAACAGAAGCTCAATGAAGAAAGTGTATAAATAGGATAGAATTTAAGTTAGAGGCACTTTATTTTACCTTTTCATTTTGGAAGTTTTCATACTTTTGTAATTGAATTCAGAGCTATGACTCACTAAACCCCTTTCATTGGGTTAGGGAGCTCTATTGTAATTCAATGAATCAATAATAGTTTTATCTTCTTCTTCAATCTTTTCTCTTGAATTTTGTTAGAAAGCTTCTCGATCTAATTCCATTGGGTAGTTGTCTTGGGAAAGAAACTACCCATAATTGGAATCCTTCGGAACCTTGGGAAAGGAATGGAGGATTCATGCTAGAGAAGCTTTCTCACAGTGAATTGGATTGGGGTTTGGATGGATATTGTGACATGTAATCCTACCAAATTGTGGTTCATGAAACTGTGTGGTATAATCAGTGATCGAGCATCATCTCTTCTTATGAACATTTAAGCCAAGGGATTGGAAATTTGTTTGTTTTTAGAGAGAATTGGTGAACCAAGGGATTGGGATCCAATCATATAAGATTGCCAAGCAAAAATTCAATGAACGCATTGGTTGAGGAAGAGATAAAAATGTTTTGATTCGGAGATCTCAATATCTCCTAAAACCCAATGAATTCCCCATCTCCGATTTCCACTTTCTCTTTACATTCTGCAATTCAATTCATGCAATCACCCCTATTCCCTTTTAATTTCAGCAATTTAGCTTCTCGCTCTTTAATTCATGCAATTTAAGATTCCGCAATTTCAATTTCTTGCCATTTACGTTTCCCGCCAATTTTACATTCCGCAACTCTCATCTAATTCTTGATTCCGCTCAACTAGACACACTTCTAATCCGAATTGCTCATTCAACCAATCCTTGTGGGATTCGACCTCACTCTATTGTGAGTTTTTACTTGACGATAACCGGTGCACTTGCCGGAAGGAATTTTGCCGATTGTGCAATTTCCTAAATCGTAGCATAATAAGTTTATGCGCATCAAGTTTATGTAATCCCTAAAAGAGACCTGACAGAGGTCCAAAAAAGAGGATTACTAGAAATAACTTAGAAGGGACCGACGTGAACAAGTCGGCCCGAAACCAAAAAGTTATAAAAGTAATCTCTAAAAGAGACCTGACAGAGGTCCAAAAAAGAGGATTACTAGAAATAACTTAGAAGGGACCGACATGAAGAAGTCGGCCCGAAACCAAAAAGTTATAAAAGTAATCCATAAAGAAGAGGATTAAATATTAAGAACATACTTCCCTGCAGTTCCTTGAGAAGATGACTCGAGGTTTAAATACTTCGGTTATCAATTTATTTAGGGGTTTATTACTTGTGACAACCAAAAAGTTTGTATGAAAGGACTTTTGAAGGTTTAGAAACTATACTTGCAACGAGGATTTATCCGTAAATTTCTAGACCACGCAAAAGTCCTCTCATCAAAAATGGCGCCATTGCCGAGGAATTGCAAACGTGTGCCTTATTATTGGTTATTGTAAATATTTTATTTTTGCTTGTTTATTTGTTTTTATTTTTGTTTTTATTTTTACTTTTTCTTAAGTTAAGAGGTTATTTGATGCCAGGGCATTTTGGCCAGTTTCACTGACCTTTTCTTTACTGTTTTTAAGGTAGTTTCATGCATTTTCTTGGAAAATAAGCTAGTTTTGGGTAGATATTCACTTACATCTTGATTCAAGCATACATTGTGCACTTTACATGATTTCATGAGAATTTTGCATGAATTATATGATAAATTGGATGATGCATGATCCCATGATTAAGAGCAAGACTTTGATGCACTTTGTTTGATTGATTTCAGGCCAAAAGAAGAAGAGAAGAAGCCACATTAGTGGCTACGTTAGTTACACTAACGTGGGCACTAACGTGGAAGGAAGGAAAGCCCCAACGTTAGTGAGAAGTTTGTGGCATTAACTTTGAAGAAAGGAAATGGAGCCAACGTTAGTGACACTTAACATTATCACTAACGTTGGACCAAGCTCATAAGTGGCCACGTTAGTTGCCTCGTTAACTTAGTTAATGTGGCCTCTAACGTTAAGAAGTAAAGGGGAAGCCAACGTTAGTGACATTCAACTTTATCACTAACGTTGGCCAAGTCACAATAAGCCACATTAACTCCAACGTTAACCTAGTTAACGTGGAAGCTAACGTGAAGAAACAAGGTGGTCGACAACATTAATGACACCAAACATTGTCACTAACGTTGGAAGGAACCCACACAAGCCCCAATAAGCCACGTTAACTCCCACGTTAACCTAGTTAACGTGGAAGCTAACATGAAGAAGGGAGGTGATCGCCAACGTTAGTGACACCCAACATTGTCACTAACGTTGGAATGAGCCCACACAAGCCACTATGAGGCACGATAACTCCCACGTTAACTTAGTTAAATAGTAGTTAACGTGGGCAAAATTCCCACCTGGCAGCCTGACCATGCCTACTTCAAACACGCATAACTTGAGCCACAAAGTTCCAAATGAGCTAAATCCAGTGGCATTGGAAAGTAGGATTCCAGAGCCTTCCAAGCATATATATCACTACATGGTTGAAACTAAATTTGTGGGAGAAAACCTGACCCAAAAGTGCAATGATAAACATGGTATCAACCTGTATTAAGGCCAACTGACCTCTTCACCTTCCAAGAAGTATAACTCGAGTTGTAGAGCTCCAAATGATGCGCTTCCAAAGGCATTGGAAAGTAGACACCCAGGGCTTTCCAACAATATATAATAGTATGGGGTGGACACTAAGTTTGAGCTTCAGAAACTGGCAATAATGAAGCCCTGATCGCTAGCGTTATTGGCACTCAAGTTTTTCATTAACGCTAGCAACTATGCCAGCGACCATGTCCACTTCAAAGAAGCATAACTTGAGCTACAGAGGTCCAATTGAGATGATTCTAGTTGCGTTAGAAAGCTGACATTAAGAGCTTTCCAACGATATATAATACTCTATAGTGGACATGAAATTGGAGCACAAATAAGAGGCATCTTTTAAGCCCCAAAAACACCAACTGGGCAGCAAGTGCAACGTTAGCCACAATAACTTTAGCACTAACGCCACACTTGTAGCATTAGTGTGGCTAACTTTAGCACCAACTTTAGCACCTGGACCTCAACTTGACTCACTTCTCTCTCAAGTTCCACTTCAAAGCTCAAGCAAGCAAGCCCACAAGTGTCAACCAATCAAGGCCACAAGAAGCATCTAGAATAGGAATTTTCATTTTATTGTAATTTGCTTTTAATGCTTTTAA
>NC_029786.2:64184719-64196709 GCF_000816755.2 Arachis ipaensis
GAAATTTGTTGAGAGACAAGTTTTCCGTGCATCAAGTTTATGGCGCCGTTGCCGAGGATTAATTGTGATTAACAAACTACCGGTTGATTGATTTACTAGATTTGACACTTTCCTTTTGTTTTTATTTTCTTTTGTTTGTTTATTTTCTTTTGCTAACTAACTGTTTGTGATATTGCCTCACTGGGAATTTCCTCATCTGTGACAATGGAGATTCCAATTTCTTTTGGTGATTATTGTTTGAGACAAAGCTTTCTGCAGGAAAGAAAGGAGCATCCATTATATTTTAGTCAATCATATTTCATGGAAAACTCTCCACCACCACATAATGATTCACTTTACTATGCTCATGGTGGGTGGGAGTATCAAGAACATGAAATGGGGTACTTTCCAGAGCCACAAAATGGTCCATATTTTGGTGAAATTGATCACTACTCAAGTTGTGGCTGGGAAGATCAAAATCAAAGAGATTTCACTCATTCATACCCAAGTCATCAAGAGCCATCACCTCTCAATTATACAATCTCACCTCCAAGTTTTACATGCCTGAATTCTTCATCATTTGAGTATGCCTCAGCACAAAAGTCTATCCCAAATCCATACAATTCATTTCACCATCCACAAAACTCAATTCACTACCCACAAGAGTCATACCACTTTCAGAATACACAACCACAAAACAACCAATTCCATTCACAAGCCAACCCCGCCCAACCATTACAACCTACCCAACCTCCTTTAGATAAACTTGCTAGGGTGGAACTCATCATTAAAGAACTCAGAAGAAGTAGAGTAGAGGAGAGACTCACTAGGATAGAACTCCTCCTTGAAGAAATAATAAAAACAATCGAAGAGGAGAAAATAGCAAAAAGGGACCATGAAGAAAAATTGAGGGAGAATGCACAACTCTATTCTGAAGAACAATTCATTGGAGAGCTGAGATCACAAAGAGAAACCACTCCACTCTCTCCAGAAATAGAGGAGTTCATTCAAAGGTCAAGAAAAAGGGAGGAAGTCAATCAAGGGAGTCCACACTCCAAGGAAACAGAGAGTTGCATAGACGGTGAGTTCATTGAACCACCAATTCAAGAAGTTTTTGATGAAGAGGATGCTTCACCCATCATACAATACCCAAATCCTGAAATCAAGGTGGTAAAGGCAATTAACATGAACACTAACAAAAGGATGGTGACTAAGAAAAGAAGGACAATATTCATGAAGAAGAAAAGGTCAACCAAAAGCCATCCCACCCTTACCCCAACAAGCAAGTTTACTCAAGCTAACAATAGAAGAAGGCTTGCTAGGGAGAGGCACTCAAAACAAGGGGCATTAACTGGCTCCTTTTTCCTCTTGAGGTCATTCCTCTTAACAAACTGGAAGAAGAGGAAGAAAGTCGTGAACAACATGTCAAGCTAACGACATTAAAAGAGCGCTTGTTGGGAGGCAACCCAACCGTAGGTAACATTTTCTTGCTTTGCTTAGTTTACTTTCAATAATTTGGCATATGATTGCACTCTAAGTTTGGTGTTGCCATGCAACAATTTGAATTTCAATCTTCACTGGGTACTTGCAACATTCTAGATTGACAGTGGCACACTAAGTTTGGTGTTGCCACTCAACTTTCATGCAAAGTACCATGTTGGAAGGAACCCACACAAGCCCCGATAACCCACGTTAACTCCCACGTTAACCTAGTTAACGTGGAAGCTAACGTGAAGAAGGGAGGTGATCGCCAAAGTTAGTGACACCCAACATTGTCACTAACGTTGGAATGAGCCCACACAAGCCACTATGAGCCACGTTAACTTCCATGTTAACTTAGTTAACGTGGTAGTTAACGTGTCCCACCTGGCAGCCTGACCATGCCTTCTTCAAACACGCATAACTTGAGCCACAAAGCTCCAAATGAGGTGATTCCAGTGGCATTGGAAAGTAGGATTCTAGAGCTTTCCAAGCATATATGGCACTACATGGTTGACACTAAATTTGAGGGAGAAAACCTGCCCCGAAAGTGCAATGATGAACATGGTATCAACCTGTATTAAGGCCAACTGACCTCTTCACCTTCCAAGAAGTATAACTCGAGTTGTAGAGCTCCAAATGATGCGCTTCCAAAAGCATTGGAAATTAGAAACCCAGGGCTTTCCAAAAATATATAATAGTATGGGGTGGACACTAAGTTTGAGCTTCAGAAACTGGCAATAATGAAGCCCTGATCGCTAGCGTTATTAGCACTCAAGTTTTTCATTAACGCTAGCAACTATGCCAGCGACCATGTCCACTTCAAATGAGCATAACTTGAGCTACAGAGGTCTAATTGAGATGATTTCAGTTGCGTTAGAAAGCTGACATTCAGAGCTTTCCAACGATATATAATATTCTATAGTGGGCATGAAATTCGAGTACAAACAAGAGGCATCTTTTAAGCCCTAAAAACACCAACTGGGCAGCAAGTGCAACGTTAGCCACAATAACTTTAGCACTAACGCCACACTTGTAGTGTTAGTGTGGCTAACTTTAGCACCAACTTTAGCACCTGGACCTCAACTTGACTCACTTCTCTCTCAAGTCCACTTCAAAGCTCAAGCAAGCAAGCCCACAAGTGTCAACCAATCAAGGCCACAAGAAGCATCTTGCACTTTCTTTCTTTTCTATTTTGGTAGAGCAATGATCAACTAACTCTTTTCATTCGGTTAGAGAGCTCTATTGTGATTCAATGGATTAAGTGTAGTTCTTATTCTTCTTCTTCTTTCTTTCCTCTTGATTTGGGGAGAGAGCTTTCGATCTTCATCCAATTGGGTAGTTATCTTAGAAAAAAAACTATTCATAGTTGGATCTCTTCTGAACCTTGAAAGAGGAACGAAGAGATCATGCTAGAAATGCTTTCTCATGCTGGACCAAATTGGGTGTGGATGGATATGTGACTATAATCCTCCAACACTTGATTTGGGAAATGCATGTGGTATAATCAGTGACCATACTTCATCTCTTCTCATGAGCAATTGACCAAGAAATTGGCTATTGATCAAGATTTGAGAGATCGAATTACAAGGAATTGTAATTCGATCACTTAAGATTGCCAAAGAGATCAATGAATGCATTGATTGAGGAAGAGATGAGAATGAACTTGATCCGGAGGATTGCAATATCTCTTGATCCCAATGTTCATTTTATTTTTAGTTCTTACATTTACTTTTCTTGCCATTTTACTTTTCTGCACTTTATTGCTTTCTTTACTTTTCTGTCAATTTACAATTCCTTGTTTCTTATTACTCCAATATGATTCGTCTAACTAGGATAATCAATTAACCATTGATTGCTTAATCCGTTAATCTCTGTGGGATTCGACCTCACTCTTTTGTGAGTTATTACTTGACGACAATTCGGTACACTTGCCGAAGGGAAATTTGTTGAGAGATAAGTTTTCCGTGCATCATGTTTATGGCGCCGTTGCCGAGGATTAATTGTGATTAACAAACTACCGGTTGATTGATTTACTAGATTTGACACTTTCCTTTTGTTTTTATTTTCTTTTGTTTCTTTATTTTCTTTTGCTAACTAACTGTTTGTGATATTGCCTCACTGGGAATTTCCTCATCTGTGACAATGGAGATTCCAATTTCTTTTGGTGATTATTGTTTGAGACAAAGCTTTCTGCAGGAAAGAAAGGAGCATCCATCATATTTTAGTCAATCATATTTCATGGAAAACTCTCCACCACCACATAATGATTCACTTTACTATGCTCATGGTGGGTGGGAGTATCAAGAACATGAAATGGGGTACTTTCCAGAGCCACAAAATGGTCCATATTTTGGTGAAATTGATCACTACTCAAGTTGTGGCTGGGAAGATCAAAATCAAAGAGATTTCACTCATTCATACCCAAGTCATCAAGAGCCATCACCTCTCAATTATACAATCTCACCTCCAAGTTTTACATGCCTAAATTCTTCATCATTTGAGTATGCCTCAGCACAAAAGTCTATCCCAAATCCATACAATTCATTTCACCATCCACAAAACTCAATTCACTACCCACAAGAGTCATACCACTTTCAGAATACACAAGCACAAAACAACCAATTCCATTCACAAGCCAACCCCGCCCAACCATTACAACCTACCCAACCTCCTTTAGATAAACTTGCTAGGGTGGAACTCATCATTAAAGAACTCAGAAGAAGTAGAGTAGAGGAGAGACTCACTAGGATAGAACTCCTCCTTGAAGAAATAATAAAAACAATCGAAGAGGAGAAAATAGCAAAAAGGGACCATGAAGAAAAATTGAGGGAGAATGCACAACTCTATTCTGAAGAACAATTCATTGGAGAGCTGAGATCACAAAGAGAAACCACTCCACTCTCTCCAAAAATAGAGGAGTTCATTCAAAGGTCAAGAAAAAGGGAGGAAGTCAATCAAGGGAGTCCACACTCCAAGGAAACAAAGAGTTGCATAGACGGTGAGTTCATTGAACCACCAATTCAAGAAGTTTTTGATGAAGAGGATGCTTCACCCATCATACAATACCCAAATCCTGAAATCAAGGTGGTAAAGGCAATTAACATGAACACTAACAAAAGGATGGTGACTAAGAAAAGAAGGACAATATTCATGAAGAAGAAAAGGTCAACCAAAAGCCATCCCACCCCTACCCTAACAAGCAAGTTTACTCAAGCTAACAACAGAAGAAGGCTTGCTAGGGAGAGGCACTCAAAACAAGGGGCATTAACTGGCTCCTCTTTCCTCTTGGGGTCATTCCTCTTAACAAACTGGAAGAAGAGGAAGAAAGTCGTGAACAACATGTCAAGCTAATGACATTAAAAGAGCGCTTGTTGGGAGGCAACCCATCCGTAGGTAACATTTTCTTGCTTTGCTTAGTTTACTTTCAATAATTTGGCATATGATTGCACTCTAAGTTTGGTGTTGCCATGCAACAATTTGATTTCCAATCTTCACTGGATACTTGCAACAGTCTAAATTGACAGTGACACACTAAGTTTGGTGTTACCACTTAACTTTCAAGCAAAGTACCATGCCAATACCACTTATTAATGCAATCACATTGTCTCTGTTTTACTTCTTGTGCTTTTGTTGTGATCCATAATCTTGCTTGATAAAACACATGTATAGTCACACCTTATTTTAAGACATTCATGATCCATCATAAACCCCGTCACCACTGTTTTAATTGTTGCTTGAGTATAAGCAATCATTCTATGTCTGGTGTGGGAAGGGGAAGAATAGGAGGAAAAGAGTAATCCTCACTACAGAGCATTTAGTAACCCAAAGAGGTGCTGGACACCAAGGTCTCAAGAAAAGAAAATAAATAAACCATATGCTTGTGGTGTGTATGTATGGGGGAGAGACTTGAGCAAGTAAGTCCTTAGGGGTGCTTCAACACTCAGCACCTTGAACCAACTGGTTCGGGAGTGTTGGGTGAAAGCTTATTCTAACAAGTTGCCCCCTTACAGAGCACTTAGCTTAAGAACACAAATAAATCCTGAAATGACAATAAAAGGATCAATGAATAAAAGTCTCATGGGATGCAATCAAAGTGAGTGATTTAGGACATGATAAAGGTCTGAAAGCCAGGAATGAACCTAAGTTGCTATGCATGAAACCACCATAAAACCAGGGACATGACTTCCACAAGAATGACTCATTTCTCTTGGCATTCCATTCATCATTCTTTTGTTCCAGTACTTGCTTAGGGACAAGCAACCTTTAAGTTTAGTGTTGTGATGCCAGGGCATTTTGGCCAGTTTCACTGACCTTTTCTTTACTGTTTTTAAGGTAGTTTCAAACATTTTCTTGGAAAATAAGCTAGTTTTGGGTAGATATTCACTTACATCTTGATTCAAGCATACATTGTGCACTTTACATGATTTCATGAGAATTTTGCATGAATTATATGATAAATTGGATGATGCATGATCCCATGATTAAGAGCAAGACTTTGATGCACTTTGTTTGATTGATTTCAGGCCAAAAGAAGAAGAGAATAAGCCACGTTAGTGGCTACGTTAGTTACACTAACGTGGGCACTAACGTGGAAGGAAGGAAAGCCCCAACGTTAGTGAGAAGTTAGTGGCATTAACTTTGAAGAAAGGAAATGGAGCCAACGTTAGTGACACTTAACATTATCACTAACATTGGACCAAGCTCATAAGTGGCCACGTTAGTTGCCACGTTAACTTAGTTAACGTGGCCTCTAACGTTAAGAAGTAAAGGGGAAGCCAACGTTAGTGACATTCAACTTTATCACTAACATTGGCCAAGTCACAATAAGCCACGTTAACTCCCACGTTAACCTAGTTAACGTGGAAGCTAACGTGAAGAAACAAGGTGGTCGACAACGTTAGTGACACCAAACATTGTCACTAACGTTGGAAGGAACCCACACAAGCCCCGATAACCCACGTTAACTCCCACGTTAACCTAGTTAACGTGGAAGCTAACGTGAAGAAGGGAGGTGATCGCCAACGTTAGTGACACCCAACATTGTCACTAACATTGGAAGGAGCCAACACAAGCCACAATGAGCCACGTTAACTCCCACGTTAAAGGCATTGGAAATTAGAAACCCAGGGCTTTCCAACAATATATAATAGTATGGGGTGGACACTAAGTTTGAGCTTCAGAAACTGGCAATAATGAAGCCCTGATCGCTAGCGTTATTGGCACTCAAGTTTTTCATTAACGCTAGCAACTATGCCAGCGACCATGTCCACTTCAAAGGAGCATAACTTGAGCTACAGAGGTTCAATTGAGATGATTTCAGTTGCGTTAGAAAGCTGACATTCAGAGCTTTCCAACGATATATAATATTCTATAGTGGGCATGAAATTGGAGCACAAACAAGAAGCATATTTTAAGCCCCAAAAACACCAACTGGGCAGCAAGTGCAACGTTAGCCACAATAACTTTAGCACTAACGCCACACTTCAAGGAATTGTAATTCGATCACTTAAGATTGCCAAGGAGATCAATGAATGCATTGATTGAGGAAGAGATGAGAATGAACTTGATCCGGAGGATTGCAATATCTCTTGATCCCAATGTTCATTTTATTTTTAGTTCTTACATTTACTTTTCTTGCCATTTTACTTTTCTGCACTTTATTGCTTTCTTTACTTTTCTATCAATTTACAATTCCTTGTTGCTTATTACTCCAATATGATTCGTCTAACTAGGATAATTAATTAACCATTGATTGCTTAATCCATTAATCTCTGTGGGATTTGACCTCACTCTTTTGTGAGTTATTACTTGACGACAATTCGATACACTTTCCGAAGGAAAATTTGTTGAGAGACAAGTTTTCCATGCATCATTATTGGTTTTTATTTTAAAATTTTTATTTTATCTTATCTTATTTCAAAAATCAAATTTCAAATTTCAAAAATTCAAAATTCAAAAATTTTAAATTCAAAATTTCAAAATTTAATTTTCAAAATTTAAATAACCTTTTAATTTAAATTTGTTTTTATTTTTTATTTGCTACTATGAACTCTCACCCCTTTGGCTATGAGTCTGGTTACAATTATGTTGCAGGAAGAAGAAATTACAATGAGAACAGGCATCAAGGTTGGAACAATCAAAGATGGGAGGAGCCACAGGGATTTGATCAACCCTCATGGCAACAACCACCTCCAATGGACTATCAACAACCACCACCATGTGCCTATAAACCCTCTCCTCAATATGACTTTGGACCACCATACTCACGAGCCCCTCACCACCAAACACCACCATATGACCCCAACCCACATCCACCATACCAACCACCCTATGAACCAAATGAACCATACATAGAACCATTCCAACCTCCATTAGATAACAATACACTCATCTTTAACATCATTGGTCTCACCTCTACACTCCAAAATCTTATATCCCGCATGAACCAACCCTCTACCTCTATAATCCAACCCTCAAGCTCTAGTGCACTTCTTTTTCAACCGCATAATGATCTTTTCATCCCATCACCACCCTCCATGGAAGAGCACCCACATCCATCAATCCAAGAGCAAGATGATCCCAATTATGCTATTGATATGGAACAAGAAAGAAGGAATCATCTTCGTGAATCCATACTTCATAAAGAGCTAGAGGAGGCCCTACGGGTAAAGGTAGGAGAGACCCTTGAAGATGCAGGAGTAGTTAAAGGGAGTTGTCATGGAAAGAAAAACATCGAGGACGAGTATGATTTTATACTTAAACAACTGGACAAAGCAGCAATTATTAAAAAGGAAGAAGTGGTTGCAAACTTAAGAGATGTTGTACCTCCATTGGAAAGTCCGGTCACAGAGCCTCCTTCCACGGTGTTTGATGTTGATGTTGATGTTGAGGAGAGTGTACAACCCCCAAGGCATATCACAGTTGAAGACTTGGAAGAGGTTGATCAAGAGATGGAGATTCAAGAAGAAGAAGCACAACCTCCCATGCCCTTGGAAAGCAATGAAGAGGAGATTGAATTGGAAGAAAGCTACCAAGAGGAAAAGGTTGAAATTGAAGAGGCTTGCAAAGAGGTGGTAATTATCAGAGAAGAGCACAAGGGAGTGGAGCTTGCAATTTCATTAAAAACACCTCCCCCTAAGTTGCCATCATCCTTCACAACATTCAAGTGGGTAAAATTCATATCCCTTAGCTTTCTAATCCCACTTGAATATGGGCTACTAGAGACGGATGGTCAACTTAGAGCTCTTTGTAGCATTAAGAGTAAGAGGAAGATGGCCAGTGGTAAGAATTATCCTGCAAGGTTCATTATGGTTGGAAGCTTTAAGTTTAAACGCAAGGGTTGGTGTAAAGCTCAATTGAATGGGTCTAGGAAGTTGTTTGGACGCTTCAGTGAGAATTCTAAAGCTGAACCATCCGAATGAAATCATGATAATCAACTTGAAGACGGGTGTAAAAGCAAGATTTGGGATCCTGGAATCTGTTCTGACATCCAACACCCCGGGAGCCTAAGAATCTGTTTGAAGTTTCTCAAAGGCTTTACGTGCCTAGTTTGGGATCCCGGAGGCTATTGGAGTTACAAACATTGGTGGAGATTCCTGGATGAGTTCAAACACAAGCCACCATAACAGGAAGCTCATCAAATGTCCAACTTAAGGACTTTAACTAAAAGTGCTAGGTGGGAGACAACCCACCATGGTATGATCGTTCCTTTTTCATTTTTAGTTAGTTTTATTTGTTTTTGAGTTTTATTTTATTTTATAATGAACCTGGAGTTTTGTATCACATTCATATTAACACTGCATTCTGCATTTTTCAAACTAAAAAAAAAAGCACTCACGTGACGCGGCAGCGTCGCTGACGCGTCCGCGTCACCAGTGCATTAGGAGGAAAAGAAATTGAACAGAGAGTTATGCAGGAGCAGGGCTGGAGGCGTGCCAAGGGCACAAATCGTCCCATGCGACCGCGTCGCTGATGCGGCCGTGTCATTTGCAAAATGGCTTCCCCACGCATCCGCGTCACCCACGCGACCGCGTGGCCCTGGATTTCAACGTAACAAGGTGTATGGCCGAAAGTTGAGCTGGAATTGGGCTGGACTCGTGCTGGAAGCCCAAGCCCTACCACGCGACTGCGTGCCTCACGCGGCCACGTCATTTTAAGAAAAAGACCACCCGCGCGATCGCGTGGACCACGCGACCGCGTCACCCTGGATTTTGGCAATACTACGTTTTGAACAGAGAGTTGTGCGACCGCGAGGCTGCACTCGCGCCACTAGTACAAATCAAGTCACGCGATCGCGTTTCCCATGCGTCCGCGTCACCCAACCTTATCGCGCACCACGCGACCATGTAACGACCCAACTTCCAGTATGCCATGGTCATACAAGAAGCTAAGTGTTACTAACTTATCCTTCCTAATTATTATTATTTATTTAATATATGAGCCTGTTCCTTGTTAGAGCGATGCCAATTTTACGAGTAACTATTTCTTTTGTTGCGGATGTTCAGGTAAAATAAACAAGCATACATTGGGAGTAATAGAAAAGCGGCATAAAGAAACATAGAAGTACAGCTGATAATATACATCATGTACACTATAACAAAACATGTAGCGTTTACACAAGATCAAGTCAGTTTACATCCTCGTCATCCTACGTAGCTAATATTTACACGACACTCCCAGGGCCTGGCCCATATAAAAAGCCACTAAGCTGGCGCCCAGGCTAGCCTAACCACTATATAGCTCCTAGCTCTCGGGTGTACTAACACAAGTGAGAGACTAACTATCAGATAATTTCAGACTAGAGTGTCATCAAAAGAATGCCCCTTTCGCAGTCAAATTATATCTACACGTGGCTGTTCGGAGAATCACCGTGAGGCTCGTCCATCTCCTCATCCTGCTCTATCTCTATCTCGGGATCCTCCTCCTCCTCATCATCCGCAGCTACAGCTATACCCTCAGGTCCACCAGAAACACTACTGTCACTATGTACAAAACCATTCGCGAGCACAGGTCCATTCGCGTATATAGGAGCTACCCCACCGTCCGGTAGTGCTAGCTCATCAGGCTGTGGAAAGTCAGGGATCGGCTCAGGGGGAAAGTCCCACTCTGGTGGTATCACAAGTACGTAGTAACCAGCTAACTCAGGCTCATCAGGAATGATAGGCTCAGGTACCGCCTCATTCAAAGGTTGAGCTGGTATAGGGTGCTCAGGATCATCAGGAAAAGCATGTCCAGGTGCGTCAGGATGTAACCAGGATAAGGGAAAGTCGTAAAGAGCATCAGGGTCAAAATGCGGGCTAGACAGAGGATGTTGAAAAGCTTGATTAGGTAACACATATCGTCTAATACAAAGCTCCAATCCCATTATGAAGTAACTGTGATGTACCGGATCCTCGTAGACATAAGGGTCCTCGAACTCATAGAAGATCACGCCCGTCTCCATCTGAGGGGGAGGAAGGGAGAGAAGGGGTAAGAACTGGGGAGTTCTTAGTAGGGTCGGGGTTGTTAGTTACGTTTATTTATTCGTTTTCAATTTGCAGATGGATAATAGAATACAGTAATGTAGTAAACAGAAGTTAAAAATAGATAGAAAAACAAAGAACAGAACACAAGCAGAAGAATAAGAAAATAAAGCACAGACATAACACTCGAGCAAACAAACATAAAGAAATAGATCAAACACAAGTAGGAATGCAACAGAGAATAATGCGCAGACAAGAATGATGCATGTCTAGTCCTAGTGCAGGTAATGAGCTCATTTGTCGGTTTCTACCCGCTCCCGACGTAACCCAGCATTACCAGCCGGATATGGCTGTCCTATTGGCTATACCCCTGCGTACAGGAAATAACCCTTCTGCCACCACAGGGTCCACTGCACGCAAGAAATAACACATCTGCCACTGCAGGGATGTATGCCGAAACACCTTCTATATACAGGAAATAACCCCTCTGCCACTACAGAAATGGAACAGGTGGTCACGATACTCTGTAGCAGGAAATAACCCCTCTGCCTTACAGAAATAAAATATGGATCTGTACCGCAGGAAAGCGTTTCTCAGTGGTTGCACCATTATCTATCTGACTGCCACAATGCAGCAAATGAACATATAGATATCTCTGAGGTTGCCTTAATGCAACAAATGACCTCTCAATAGGTCCTCTGCTCTTTATCATATTACTCTCTTCGCTTTGTCTCTTTATTCTGCTCTGTTTGTTCTTTTCTCTGCGCTTCTTTACTTTATTCTGCTTTCTCTGTTTAACGTATGTATTTAAAGCTTATGTAAATTTCGGTATGATTAGTTAGCTTGCCCCAAGTATAGGTTCATTAAGTCTATACTGAAACAGTTTAACTTTTCATATAATACCTAACCCTATTCGCAATTCAAGGACTAACTATGTTGCCCTAGTTCGTTCACTAGTCTCTGTCTATTTTTCTGTCATTAAAGCTTTACATACTTTTTCTTCGATTTTTATCTTTTCTTCAACTTTTTATCTTTTATTTATCTTTGCCTCACTAATATGTTTTTACC
>NC_029786.2:64197998-64201581 GCF_000816755.2 Arachis ipaensis
TAAAGTTGTCTTTCTAAAGCTTTTACAGAAAACTGCCTTTTCCGCATTATTTTATTATTTTTATTAAAATATTATTTTTAATTAAATATTATTATTTAACATTTTATTATTATTTATTATTTTATCATTAATTTTTCGAAAATTATCCCTTTTTAACTTTTAACCTTTAAAAAATTCACTTTTTACCACCCGTAACTTTTAATATTTCTACTTTTCCCACCCTAACTTTCAGAAATTACCAAACAACCCCTTAAACCCCAAAAATTTTACTTCCTTGCCCTTTTTAAGATCTAAGGTCTGTTCTTCATTGTTCTTCATCACACTCAAAGTGTTCTTCATGTTCTTCATAAATTCTTCAGATTCTTTCTCTGTTTTTACCCATTTTTCAGTCTTTTCAGCAACCGATTTTTACCATAATTCAAAATAAAATTACAGCCACTAAAACCCAATCTTTTCTACATGATTTCAACATAAATTGAACCTCAATTTAAGCTTAGGGTTTCGTTTTTCCAGCTGCCCAAGAACATGAACTTTAAAGCTTGAATTTCATCAAATTTCATCAAAATTTCACCAAATTTTCACCAATAATCAATCATATATGCAACCAATTTTTAGCACAGCCAAATAATACAACATTCACACAACTCAAATACAAATAATCAAGATTAATTTTGTGACACCCTACCTAATTTTGCTGCTCCTAATTCAATCAAACTTTCAGGTGGTCCTTAAGCACTTTTTCCTCCTAAATCACATCAAGAAAACACATATTTAAACATGTTTCCTTGAAACCGAATCAAAAGAGAGATGGTGCAGCCAACTCACCTTGATCCCAGCCTTGATAAGTCATATGATCATGTAGAGAAAGAAGAGAGGATCATTTTGGTCGGACTGGAATTTTGATTTGAGTTTTAGTTCAGTAGAAATCAAGTTTTGAAGATTTGGAACTAAGAACTTTTCTCTCTTTTTCTCTCTACCTATTTTTGGCCACAAAGTGAAAATGAGCCAGACTTGGGGGTTTTGGGGGTGTAGGGTGAGTTGTGATTGGTTGGCTTGGAGGTGGATTAAAATAATATTAAAATATCTCAGGTGTATAACTACTAAAACTAGATGTATCGGAACACTTGCAAAAACATCTCTAAAAATTATTTTCTGAGCTACTAGCATAAATGACACTAGTAACATATTTATTATGAGAATAAAACATGAATAATGAGGCCTTAGCATTGCTAAAGTCATCAAAGAATGCTGGTGCTAAACTGCACCAGTAAATTGTGAACCCGGTTAAACCGGTTTTTTATTTTTAACTAAAACTGATCAGGTAACCTTATAATATCATTCAATAAGCTTCTAATACTAATATAATGATAATATCATCCTATTATCTCTCTTCTCTCATAAATCGGGTCCGATTTGTCAAACTGAGACTATTTACGAAAAACCGAATCAAAACTCCTAACCGATACGGTTCAAAAACTAGGTTCTTCGCGACCGCGTTATCGAGCTTGTCTCGGAAAAGGTTCTAACTTAAAGATGACATATTGACGATGAGGATTGAGATACTTGATGATATATCAAAGGTTTTCCCCTTACTGATCTTCCGGAGAAATTCATACTTTCAGAAAAGATCTCGCGTACTCGAAAACCGGGGTTGTTACATTCTACCCTCCTAAAAGAAAATTTTGCCCTCAAAATTTCAGTTACCTGAGAATAGATGCAGGTAATCAACTTTCATCTTATCTTCCAGTTTCCAAGTGTGTTCTTCTTCTCCTCTTTGTCCCCAAGCTACTTTGACCAAGCGAACGATTTTGCCTCTTAGCTGCTTATCACTTCTTTCTACGATCCGAACTGGTGATGCTTGATATGTCAAATCGTTTCGTAACTGTACTGTCTCTGGTTGTAAAATATGACTCTCGTCGGGAATATATTTCTTAAGTTGCGAGATATGAAAAACATCATGAAGGTTTGACAGATATGGAGGAAGGGCTACTTGATAAGCTACTAGACCGACTCTTTTAAGTATTTGGAAAGGTCCTATGTATCGAGGGTTAAGTTTTTTAGTCTTAAGGGCTCTACCTATTCCAGTAGTCGGGGTTACTTTAAGAAAGACATGGTCTCCCTCACTAAACTCTAAGGGTCTACGTCTATTATCGGCATAGCTCTTTTGACGGCTCTGTGCTGTCTGGATCTTCTGGCGGATTCCCTTTATCTTCTCAGTAGTTTCTTGCACTAAGTCTGGACCTAAGACACTAGCTTCTCCGTCGTCATTCCAACACAATGGTGTCTGACATCTCCTTCCGTAGAGAGCTTCATATGGTGCCATCCCGATACTTTGTTGGTAACTGTTGTTGTAGACGAACTCGACCAATGGCAAATACCTATCCCAACTGCCCTGGTTATCCATCACACAAGATCTTAGCATGTCTTCCAATGTCTGGATTGTCCGCTCTGATTGTCCGTCTGTCTGAGGATGGTATGATGTACTCATATGCAATTCTGTTCCCAATGCTTTCTGGAAAGCTCCCCAGAATCTGGAAGTAAACCTCGGATCTCGATCTAAAACAATTGACGAAGGTATTCCGTGCAATCGTACGATTTCTTGAATATATATCCGTGCTAGCCTTTCTAATGTATAGTCAACTCGAATCGGAAGGAAGTGCGCTGATTTTGTCAACCTGTCCACAATTACCCAAATGGCATCGTGTCCTGTTGAGGTCCTTGGCAATCCCGTGACAAAATCCATAGTGATCTGCTCCCATTTCCATTGTGGTATTTCTAAGGGTTGCAGGGTTCCTGATGGTTTCTGGTGTTCCACCTTCACCTTTTGGCAGGTTAAACATTTTGAGACATAATCAGCTACCTCTTTTTTCAAGCTCGGCCACCAGAACATTTGTTTCAAATCCTGATACATCTTTGTTACTCCAGGATGCATAGAAAATCTACTTTGATGAGCTTCTGCAAGAATCCTTTGCCGCAAATCTCCAGAGCTAGGCACACAAATTCTGTTCTTGTATCTCCAGAGGCTGCTATGATCTAGTCTTACAGCTTCTGGTTCCTCTACTTTCATCCATCTCAGCATCGTCATCATTTCTGAATCATGTGCTTGTGCTTGCTGAATCCTAATCTTAAAATCTGGTGTTATATGCAATTGGACCAAACGGACTCCACTTGATGTCTCAGTCATAGCCAACTTAAGGTCCTCAAATTCCACGAGTAACTTTTTTTCCTTTATCATCATCCAAGAGATATTCAAATTCTTCCTGCTCAAAGCGTCTGCCACCACGTTCGCTTTTCCTGGGTGATAACTTAACTTAAAATCATAGTCCTTCAGGAACTCCATCCACCTTCGCTGTCGCATATTAAGATCCTTCTGGTCAAAGATATACTTCAAACTTTTGTGGTCAGTGAAAACTTCTAGTTGAGCGCCATACAAATAGTGTCTCCAGATCTTCAGAGCAAACACTACTGCAGCCAACTCTAAGTCATGCGTCGGATAATTTCGTTCATGAGGTCTCAGCTGCCGGGAAGCATAAGCCACCACATTTTTGTCTTGCATCAGCACACATCCAAGTCCTTTATGAGA
>NC_029786.2:64201654-64209385 GCF_000816755.2 Arachis ipaensis
AAAAATGCCACCTTCTCTGTCCAGAACTCGCACTTTGATAGTTTAGCATATAACTTCCGAGTCCTTAGTATCTGCAATACAGTCCTTAGATGCCTTTCATGCTCTCTTTCTGTCTTCGAATAGACGAGAATATCGTCTATGAAGACTACTACAAACTGATCAAGGTACGGATGGAAAATACGATTCATGTAATCCATGAAAATCGTAGGAGCATTAGTTAGTCCAAACGACATAACCGTATACTCATAGTGACCATATCGAGTTCTAAATGCAGTCTTCGGTATATCTGACTCTTTCACTCGAATCTGGTGATAGCCCGATCGCAAATCAATCTTCAAAAACACAGTTGCACCTTTTAACTGATCCATTAAATCATCTATTCGTGGAAGTGGGTACTTGTTCTTGATAGTGACTTTATTTAGCTGTCGGTAATCTACACAAAGTCGCATTCTACCATCCTTCTTCTTTACTAGTAACACCGGGGCTCCCCAAGGTGATGCGCTGGGACGAATAAATTTTTTTCCAAGTAGCTCATCCAATTGCTTCTTCAACTCTGAAAGTTCCAGTGGTGACATCCGGTACGGTGCTATGAAAATCGGTCCGGTTCCAGGTACAAGTTCAATGCTGAATTCTATCTCTCACTGAGGAGGAAACTCAGGTATGTCGTCCGGGAAAACATCAGGAAATTCCTTCACCACTCGAATTTGTTCTAAGCTTAGTTCACTGTCACTCGCGCTAGCCGCTAACAGAACGTACCCCTCACAATCACTCCCGTCTAATGCAACTCTTACAGAATTCAGATATAAAGTATGAGACAGAAATGGTTTAATATCTAAACTATCAGACGGAATAACAGCAGTTCTTTCATAGCAATCAAGGAAAACATGATACTTAGATAACCAATCTAACCCTAGAATAACTTCTAAACCACATAGAGGCAAACAGATTAGATCATGTATAAAAGTTCTGTTCCTAATAGTAAATGGTACTTGCAGGCACACTAAACTAGTCAAAGCATTTTGGGACGCAGGTGTATGGACAATTAGATCAAAGTTCAACTCAGAGAAATCTAGTCCCAACTCACGAGTAACAGTTAAAGAGATAAAGGAATGCGATGCACCCGAGTCATACAGTACAGTTAGAAATCGATCTTTGACAATACACTGACCTTGGATCAGGGCGTCTGATTGCATAGCATCATCAGCAGTCATGGCAAACACTCGACCTTGTTGCTGGGTTCGTATTGGATTTTGAGAAAGTCCTTTTGGGCAACTCCTCGCCAAGTGTCCTGGTTCCCCACAATTGTAACAAGTAAATGTTCTGATTTGGCAAGGCCTGGTACCATGATCCTTTCCACACTGCCTACATGCAGTATTCACATGTGCCTGTTGAGGTCGTTTACCATTATCCTGCCTTGGTCTACCTCCGTTTCCACCCGTAGGGCGAGCAGGAACGTTACCAGCTTGTGGGTTCCTTCGCTATGGCACACCAGGTGTCTTGAAGTTTGTCCTTCGTGGTTGCCAATTATAACTATTGTAGTTCCTTGGTGGAAATCCTTGACGACTTGCTTTAGAGGCAATTACCTTCTTAGCACATTCTTCCACTAACTTACACTTATTAACCAGCTCAGCAAAATTTCGTATCTCCAATGGAACTACTGAACTCATCAGATCCTCACGAAGGCCCCCTTCGAACTTCAAACACTTCCATTCTTCAAAGTCAGTAGGATTCCCTTGGCAGATCTTGAAGAAACGGCACAAGTCATCAAACTTACGGGCATATTCTACAACAGTTGTGTTACCCTGTTTCAGCTGCATAAGTTCCATCTCCTTAGCGTCACGAGCTGCCCTCGGAAAATACTTCTTATAAAATTCATCCTTAAAAGTATTCCAAGGAATATCGCCTTCATCTTGTTGCAACAGTCGCTGTATCCCCTGCCACCAATGCTCAGCTTCTCCTTCCAGCATATAAGTAGCAAACTCCACGTGTTGGCCTTCCGGAACATGCTGCGCTCGCAGTGATCGTTCAATAGCTCAAAACCAGTTGTCAGCATCCGTCGCAACGAGTGTACCTTTAAACTTAGGTGGTTTAACCTTCAGAAAAGTCGCAAGGGTCATAGGTCTTTCGAAATTCCCCAAGTTATTCTCATCATTTTCACTATCTTCCCCATGCTCATTCTCATTCTCGTTTCTCACTCCAAAACGATCAACAGCCTTAGCCGCTGCTACTGCAGCCTCACGCACTGCCTCAGTCACAGCGTTCATGGTAGTCATAAACGTCTCCTGTTCCCTCTCGTAGTTAACATTAGGAATTCCTTCCTGTATGCCTTGTCTCCGTGAACCCATCGTGGTCCTGTTCACACCAAACAATCATTATTAAGGTGATCAGTCTTAACACTTCAAGTCAAGTGTGAACACTCCCAGAATAAAAACACAAAGACAATCATGCAACACATATCACATAGATATCCTATAAGCATGAGACACACAACAGAGTATGCAATGAAGCATAGTCAGTCCACTCCCCAGGCTCTATTGGGAACGAACTGCTCTGATACCAAATTGTAACGACCCAACTTCCAGTATGCCATGGTCATACAAGAAGCTAAATGTTACTAACTTATCCTTCCTAATTATTATTATTTATTTAATATATGAGCCTGTTCCTTGTTAGAGCGATGCCAATTTTACGAGTAACTATTTTTTTTTTGTTGCGGATGTTCAGGTAAAATAAACAAGCATACATTGGGAGTAATAGAAAAGCGGCATAAAGAAACATAGAAGTACAGCTGATAATATACATCATGTACATTATAACAAAACATGTAGCGTTTACACAAGATCAAGTCAGTTTACATCCTCGTCATCCTACGTAGCTAATATTTACACGACACTCCCAGGGCCTGGCCCATACAAAAAGCCACTAAGCTGGCGCCCAGGCTAGCCTAACCACTATATAGCTCCTAGCTCTCGGGTGTACTAACACAAGTGAGAGACTAACTATCAGATAATGTCAGACTAGAGTGTCATCAAAAGAATGCCCCTTCCGCAGTCAAATTATATTTACACGTGGCCATTCGGAGAATCGCCATGAGGCTCGTCCATCTCCTCATCCTGCTCTATCTCTATCTCGGGATCCTCCTCCTCCTCATCATCCGCAGCTATAGCTATACCCTCAGGTCCACTAGAAACACTGCTGTCACTATGTACAAAACCATTCGCGAGCACAGGTCCGTTCGCGTATATAGGAGCTACCCCACCGTCCGGTAGTGCCGGCTCATCAGGCTGTGGAAAGTCAGGGATCAGCTCAGGGGGAAAGTCTCACTCTGGTGGTATCATAGGTACGTAGTCACCAGCTAACTCAGGCTCATCAGGAATGATAGGCTCAGGTACCGCCTCATTCAAAGGTTGAGCTGGTATAGGGTGCTCAGGATCATCAGGAAAAGGATGTCCAGGTGCGTCAGGATGTAACCAGGATAAGGAAAAGTCGTAAGGAGCATCAGGGTCAAAATGCGGGCTAGACAGAGGATGTTGAAAAGCTCGATTAGGTAACGCATATCGTCTAATACGAGGCTCCAATCCCATTATGAAGTAACTGTGATGTACTGGATCCTCGTAGACATAAGGGTCCTCGAACTCATAGAAGATCACGCACGTCTCCATCTGAGGGGGAGGAAGGGAGAGAAGGGGTAAGAACTGGGGAGTTCTTAGTAGGGTCTGGGTTGTTAGTTACGTTCATTTATTCGTTTTCGATTTACAGATGGATAATAGAATACAGTAATGTAGTAAACAGAAGTTAAAAATAGATAGAAAAACAAAGAACAGAACACAAGCAGAAGAATAAGAAAATAAAGCACAGACATAACACTCGAGCAAACAAACATAAAGAAATAGATCAAACACAAGTAGGAATGCAACAGAGAATAATGCGCAGACAAGAATGATGCATGTCTAGTCCTAGTGCAGGTAATGAGCTCATTTGTCGGTTTCTACCCGCTCCCGACGTAACCCAACATTAGCAGCCGGATATGGCTTTCCTGTTGGCTATACCCCTGCGTACAGGAAATAACCCTTCTGCCACCACAGGGTCCACTGCACACAGGAAATAACACATCTGCCACTGCAGGAATGTATGCCGAAACACCTTCTATATACAGGAAATAACCCCTCTGCCACTACAGAAATGGAACAGGTGATCACGGTACTCTATAGCAGGAAATAACCCCTCTGCCTTACAGAAATAAAATATAGATCTGTACCGCAGGAAAGCGTTTCTCAGTGGTTGCACCATTATCTATCTGACTGCCACAATGTAGCAGATGAACATATAGATATCTCTGAGGTTGCCTTAATGCAACAAATGACCTTTCAATAGGTCCTCTTCTCTTTATCATATTACTCTCTTCGCTTTGTCTCTTTATTCTGCTCTGTTTGTTCTTTTCTCTGCGCTTCTTTACTTTATTCTGCTTTCTCTGTTTAACGTATGTATTTAAAGCTTATGTAAATTTCGGTATGATTAGTTAGCCTGCCCCAAGTATAGGTTCATTAAGTCTATACTGAAACAATTTAACTTTTCATATAATACCTAACCCTATTCGCAATTCAAGGACTAACTATGTTGCCCTAGTTCGTTCACTAGTCTTTGTCTGTTTTTCTGTCATTAAAACTTTACAGATTTTTTCTTCGATTTTTATCTTTTCTTCAACTTTTTATCTTTTATTTATCTTTGCCTCACTAATATGTTTTTACCACTCCCTAAGTGTTTTATGAAGGTAATTATGAGATTCTGTGCTTAAAGTTGTCTTTCTAAAGCTTTTACAAAAAACTGCCTTTTCCGCATTATTTTATTATTTTTATATAACTACTAAAACTAGATGTATCGGAACACTTGCAAAAACATCTCTAAAAATTATTTTCTGAGCTACTAGCATAAATGACACTAGTAACATATTTATTATGAGAATAAAACACGAATAATGAGGCCTTAGCATTGCTAAAGTCATCAAAGAATGCTGGTGCTAAGCTGCACCAGTAAATTGTGAACCCGGTTAAACCGGTTTTCTGTTTTTAACTAAAACTGATCAGGTAACCTTATAATATCATTCAAGAAGCTTCTAATACTAATATAATAATAATATCATCCTATTATCTCTCTTCTCTCATAAATCGGGTCCAGTTTGTCAAACTGAGACTATTTACGAAAAACCGAATCAAAACTCCTAACCGATACGGTTCAAAAACTAGGTTCTTCGCGACCGCATTATCGAGCTTGTCTCGGAAAAGGTTCTAACTTAAAGATGACATAATGACAATGAGGATTGAGATACTTGATGATATATCAAAGGTTTTCCCCTTACTGATCTTCCGGAGAAATTC
Source organism: Arachis ipaensis (assembly GCF_000816755.2). Lineage (NCBI taxonomy): Eukaryota > Viridiplantae > Streptophyta > Magnoliopsida > Fabales > Fabaceae > Arachis > Arachis ipaensis. Next base: position 64,207,030 of record NC_029786.2, read on the forward strand.
GTACTTTCAGAAAAGATCTCGCGTACTCGAAAACTGGGGTTGTTACAGACCGCGTCACCCACGCGACCGCGTTGCCAGCGTCGCACAACCTATCCAGATTAGTGCCAATTATCTTATTTTTCTTTTCTAATCCTAATTTCTTCTATCTTTTCTTCTTTCTTTCTTATCTTTTTTCCCTTCTCATTCTTCTTATTTTTCTTTTTATTTTATTTTAATTTATTTGCATACTTTTATTCATTGCATTATTTTCATTGGTGTTAGAAATTTATTTGGGTCATTATTTCTATATTTTACTTGTGGATTATTAGAGGAATTATTTGACAATTATATATATTTATTTTTAAAGGGTTTCTTGCATGTTCAATTTATTATTTTCATTAGATTATTTACCATGCATGCTATGTGTTTGTAAAAATGCCCGTATGGCATTGTGCACTGCTTTTCAGTATCTTTTATCCTACTACTCTGAATGCCTGCTTTTCACAAAACCCTTTTTAATATCATATTCATTCAATATAATTGTCATTACAAACATGCTGCTAGTTTGAAAGACTTGGTAATCTAACTTGGACATTGAATGCTTGATCTATGCTACTCATGCCTTTGCCTGCATGCCAATAAACACCTTGCATTCAATTGTTATCATATGCACTAGCTATTTTCCATTGATGACTTTTCACATGTACTCATGAGCGTGAGTTAACGTCATTCTTCTTTATTCTGCATTGATTACCACCTTTCCCGCTCTCTTCCTTGCTCTAACCCTTAGCTTTAAAAGTCACTTTCTTTTTCCCTTTTTAGGATGGCCACCAAGAAGGGTAAAGAGAAAGCTACTCCCAAACTACCGGCAAGAAAAGGAACAAAAAGAGCCCCAGCTGAGGAACCACAACCCCCGTCCACTTGAAAATCTCAGCATGCACCGAGGACGGTACAATCTTTACGTGTGGGAAGGTCGATACCGATCTCCATGGGTTAGTTACTCTTCTATCTCAAACACCAATATTTTATTTTCCTTGTTAGTTGTTGCATTTGCATGTTTGATTGCATATTTATTTGATTTTTTTGCATATTTTACCACTTGGTTGAAATAATATTTTCTTTTTCAAGAAACCTTTTAAGAGTATTTCACTAATTTGAATAAAATTTAATGTTACACTTGTTTGAAGAGATATTATACTGGAACATGGTTTAGAGCTCAAACACACAAAACCTGTGAGATTTTGAGCCTATTTGAATTGGTTGCATTTTTCAACCAATATTTTATTTTTGATGTGTGTTTTTCTCTCTAAACTTGTGATCTTTGTCTTGCTTAATTCTATATTCCCATAATTTGATGTATGCATACACTTACATGATTGAGGCCTTTGTTTCACTGAGCTTACATACCCATATGGCCTTACCTTTTCATTATTCTTTGCAAACTAATGTTGAGCCTATTATACCCCTTTGTTCCTTACTTTAGCACATCATTAACTCTAAACGGAAAACAATAATGTCCTTAATTTGAATCCTTAGTTAGCTTAGACTAGTGAGAGTGCTCATAAACTAAGTGTGGGGAAATTGGGATTGAAAACATTTGGTTTGAGAATTGAGTATGTTAGAATTTTCTGAAAATGTGAAAAAAAATGTTTAGGACATGATTCATGCATCCAATAATTTAATCATATGCATTGAGAAAAAAAAAAGAAAAAAAATATATATGTATAAAAAAAAGATGAAAAAGAGAAAAAGAAAAGAAAAAAAAAGAGCAAATAAGTAAAAGGGGACAAAATGCCCCAAAGTAAATGTTGGTAGCAATGCATATGAGTTGTACTCAAATCAGGATACATGAAAAACATGGTTAATGGATAGTTAGATGTGGTATTTTGATTACATGAATTGTCTTAAGTTAGGTGGAAAGAGTTTAAGTTAATTAAGGATTCAGATTTTAGTCCACTTGGCCAAATACAATCCTACCTTGACCCTAACCCCATTACAACCCTTAAAAGACCTCTTGATATGTGTATCTGTGCATTAAATTTTTGTTGATTGTTAGATGAAGAGCAAGCCTTAGAAAGCAAGGTTAGTGGAGAATTGAGAGAATCGAACCTAAAACAGTTGAGTGATTAGAGTGTATACACTACCAGTGAGCGTTCGATGCTCAATTCCTTGTTCCCTGCTTTCGTGAGCTATTTTCTTCTTGCAAGTCTATTTGTATTTCATTTTCATGATTTGAATTAGTGAAATCCAGTTCATATTTCTTCTTGAAGGATTTGTTTACTTTTAACTAAGTAGGTAGAATCATTTTGCATGTAGTTGCATTCATATAGATAGGATTGCATTTCATACATCCTACCATTCCTCTTCATCTTTATAG
>NC_029786.2:64210050-64215836 GCF_000816755.2 Arachis ipaensis
TTCCCAATTTAATTCATGAACTCTTCCATGTTACATATGATTTTCTTTGAATTTCATATAATTTGAGATATTTCAGACTTATGATTGCTCTCTTTAATATATTAATGCTCTGTGTTTATCCAAGTTATTTTCATTTAAGTAGACTTTCTTCCCTTTTGGCTTTGGTTAAATAATTGGAGACTCTTGAGTTATCAAACTCATTGTTGATTGAAAATTAGAATTCTTCAAGAATTAATTCGAGTTCCACTAACTCTAACTTTTCCTAAGGAAAGACTAGGACTTGAGGAATCAGAATTAATTCATCCACTTAACTTACCTTCATAGTTAGAGGTTAACAAAGTGGGAGGAAAATCCAATTCTCATCACAATTGATAAGGATAACCAGGATAGGACTTCCGGTTCTCATACCTTGCCAAGAGTTTATTTTACAGTTATTTATTTATTTTTATTGCTTGAAAATATTCCTGTGCGCATTGCCCAAACTCTAGAACCCCAATTTACAAACTCATAACCAATAATAAGAACATACCTCCCTGCAATTCCTTGAGATGACGACTCGAGGTTTGAATACTCGGTTATCAATTTCAAAGGGGTTTGTAACTTGTGACAACCAAAACGTTTGTATGAAAGGACTTTTGAAGGTTTAGAAACTATACTTGCAACAAGGATTTATCCGCAAAAAGTCCTCTCATTACTTATCCTATCTAGAAAGGTCACTCCACACTATTATAAATACACTAGAGCACCCAGGTATAACTCATACTCTGATTCTACTAAAAACCTGCTTAATACCCTTGCTAACTTAAGCATCGGAGTCCCTTGCAGGTACCACCACCCTCCGGTGACAAAGGATCAGCAGCATTGTTAGTCCAACAAGTTAGGCGCGACAGCTCTAGCCACTATCCACCAGCCGGACACGTCATCTCCGACTAGCAAAGAAGATCTCATCCGAGATCGACCTACAGTTTCAGGTAACCCTCGGAACACCCACCTTCCCTTCTCTCTCTTAATTTTTCAAACCTTGAAACGTATACCCTACTTTTCCTCTTCCCCATACACAATCACCTTTCCCTCTTCCCAAAACCCATCATAAATCCATCATTCAATTCCCACCAACCCCACCAACTTCAAATTCAAACGTTTCTCACCCAATTTCCCCCTCCCATAATCGAACCCTAACCCTCCCATTCCTATAAATACTCCTTCATTCATCCCATTATCCTCACACCTAAACACTCTCTCCTTCTTACCCTATACACTTTACACACTCTTCTCCCTCCTTCCTTCCCCCACTTGGACGAAGCCTTCATCTCCCTTTCCTTTATATTTTTCCTTATTCTTCTTCTATTTTCCTTTCTTTTTATTCATAGTTGCTCGAGGATGAGCAACCATCTTAAGTTTGGTGTTGCAAAAGCTTTGCTTTTTGACTTCTACCCTCTTCTATGGCACCAAAGGCTGGCAAAGCTTCAAGAAAGAGAAAGGGAAAGGCTCCCGCTTCCACTTTCGAACCTTGGGAATCATGGAGATTTCTCACCAAGGTGTACCACGATCACTTCTATGATGTGGTAAGGCACAAAAAGGTGATTTCCGAGGTCCCCTTCAAGCTCAAAAATTGGGAGTATCTGGAAATCCAACAAGAAATCTGGAGAAGGGATTGGAAAATTCTAACCAATCTTGTTTCAGAGGTCGGAACACTAATGGTGCAAGAATTTTTTACCAATGTTTGGGTCACCAAAAATCATGACACGAGTGTGAACCCACAGCTTAAGAACTGGCACACCATGGTGGGAGAGCAACTATTGGACATTAGCCCGGAAAGTGTGAGAGTGGCACTCCAATTGCCTCAAATGCTAGGAAACCCAAACTCCTACACTAGAAGGGTCAACTTTAACCAAAGACTGGATCAAGTCCTTGCGGACATCTGTGTGGAAGGAGCACAATGGAGGAGGGACGCACAAGGCAAATGCTACCAACTGGGTAGGCTTGACCTCAAGCCTGTGGCCCGAGGATGGTTGGAGTTTATCCAACGCTCCATCATCCTCACTAGTAATCGATCAGAGGTTACCATTGACCAAGAAATAATGATTCATTGCATTATGCTTGGAAATGAGGTGGAAGTACATGAGGTGATACCTCAAGAATTGTACAAGGTAGTTGAAAAGACCTCCGTCCAAGCAAGGTTAGAATTCCCACACCTCATATATCGCTTATGCAATTCAGCTGAAATTGGCATAGCTGGAGATACCCTCATAGAGATGGACAAGCCCATCACAAAGAGGAAGATTGAGCATGTGAGAAAGCAGGCGCACGGACCACAGCAAGAGCCAGTTCAACCACCTGCAAATAAGATCCCAGAAATGCCTTAGGGAATGCACTTCCCTCCCCAGAACTATTGGGATCAACTGAATGCATCTTTAGGAGAGCTGACCTCTTCTGTGGATCAGCTAAGGATTGAGCACCAAGATCAAGCTATTATCCTCCATGAGATAAGGGAAGATTAGAGGATAATGAGAGAGGAACAGCAGAGACAGGGCCGTGACATAGAGGAGATTAAACGCTCCATTGGGTTCTCCAGAGAGAGCAACAGCCACCATCACTGAGGTTGTTGAGTCGCTTTACATCCTTATTTGTTTTTGTTTTCATTGTACTTTAATTCACTGCCTGTTTTATAATCTAGTACATGATCATATCTAGTCTTTTGTTCTGTTCTATTTTGATTTTCTTATTTTGCTTTAGTTATAAGATATCCAATGTATCTCTCACCATGCTTAAAAGAAAATTTAAATGAAAAGGAATAGTGAGATATATAAGTTTCAAGTTTATCCTAAGTTATTCCAATTATTTTGATGTGGTGGCCTTGCATTTATCTTCTGAATGTATGTATTAACAATGCATAATTGATATTGATGTTAAGTGTGTTGGCTCTTGAAGAATAGTGAATTTAGAGAAGTATTATTGGTTCTCTGAAAAATCAACAAAATATTGGTTCTTGAAGCAAGAAAAAGCAACTAAAAGAAAAAGAAAAATAAAAAAAGAAAAATAAAAAGCTTAAAAGAAAAAGAAAAGAGCAAAGATCCAAGGCTTTGAGTATCAATGGTTAGGAGGGTCAAAAATTGGCCTAAAAAGCTCAATTGAGTTGATATCCCTAACTAAATGCTTGTGGTGTGATAGTGTCAAGCAAAGAGCTTGAGACTGAGCAGTTAAAGTCGTGATCCAAAAGCTAAAGAGTATGCTTAATAACTCTCAGCTCCACTGTCTGGGAATTTAAGCAAAGCTAAATTTGAATCCAAAGAGTTCTCCCAGTCAAGTGCCTGTGGCGTTTATGTATTCGGTGGTAATACGGGAAAACAAAACGCTTAGAGTCACGGCTAGGCTCAAACCCAAAAGAAAAAATTGTATTCAAGAATCAAGAAGAGCTAAAAGAAGAAAATCAATAATATCATCCGGATTCTAGTTCCAAGGGATGCCAATACTTTTGAGCTTCAAAGGAAAGTGAGATGCCAAAATTGTTCAGAAGCAAAGAGCTAATAGCCCCATTCAGTATTTGGAACTGAGTTTCATGGAAAACCCTGAGATGTATTGTATCTTTCTATTCTCTTTAGTCCTACTTTGTTTTTGGTTTCTTGAGGACAAGCAATAATTTAAGTTTGGTGTTCTTATGAGCGGATATTTTATACACTTTTTGGCACTATTTTCTCAGTGTTTTTAGTACATTTCGTTAAGTTTTATTATGTTTTAGTAGGTTTTAGTGCAAAAATTACATTTTGGATGCTATTTTGAGTTTTTGTGGTTTTTCTATGATTTTTGGTGATTTTTGGGTGAAAATGGCAAGTTTTGGCAAAGTCTGATTCAGAGGCCAAGAAAGGACAACAGATGCTATCAAATCCTGACCTCCATGCATTCAAACGAGCATTTTTGGAGCTACAGAAATCAAATTGACGCACTCTCAATAGTATTGGAAAGCTAACTTCTAAGCTTTCCAGAAATATATAATAGATTATACTTTGCTTTGGAAAGAACTGCCCAAAATGGGTGTTGAACGCCCAACTTACCCCCTTTCTGGCGTTCAACGCCCCAAAAGGACCTAAGTCAGCGTTGAATGCCCAAGACTGGCATTCAATGCCACCAGGGGAGCATCAAAGCTGCGTGGACACCCTCTAGTGGGCGTTCAATGCCCACTCCTCCAAGTTGGACACCAAGCTCAACCCAACCACTCACCAAGTGAGCCTTGAAGTGGATTTTCGCACCTTTAGCTTAGATTATTTCATTTTTGTAATTTCTAATTATTATTAATTTATTTTTAGGTCTAGTTATTAGTATAAATAGAAGGAAGATCACCTTTGTTAAAAACTTTTGATCTTCAGCTTCTCAGAACTATCTTTTTTGTAAATTATGAGCAGCTAAACCTGATAGGTTAAGGATAGGAGCTCTGCTCATTCCCATGGATTAATATAATTACTTTTGTACTTTAATATATGTTTGATTATATTTTATGGTGTATTTTTATTCTTCATCTTTATGAATCTGGGGTAAAACGACAGTATGACCCCTTATTCTACATGAGTTCTTTATGAGTCCTGACCCGGATAGTATTGAGCTACAGTTTGAGAGTACATCACAGGTTCCAACAAGTTACTTGAACTAATTGGGATATGTGTCTCATGAAATCTCGTTAGTTAGGGTAATTGAGGTTCTTGTGGCTCCAGAACAAGAACCATAGAGCATCATTCTCCGATCCGAAAGATCTGACATTGTCTGTGGCGTTTTGAGTAGGATCAACAGATATTGAATTATGTGAGCTTCACCTCGTCCAGATTGAATGATCAACGTCCTGGTATTTGGTTTGGACCACGGAGATTAATGACCATGACCCATGGCTTAATCACTTATAGCCTTGCCATTGAATGAATCACTCATCGTTAAAGTAGTCACTATGAAGTATTATTCCGGAAGAACGAGCATTTCCATTTTAAGGCTCTTTAAATTATCTTTAATTTGATATAAAATTCATTCAATCTCAAAAACCATAGCAAAAGATATGATCTATCAAAGTTCACCCAAAAGCTGGTTTTCACCATAGTTTACTAAGTTCCCAACACCTTAAAGTTCACAACCAAAACAATTAAAAGCCTATTCCATCTCACCATAAAATACTACCAAATTTTATACTTTACCTTTCCATCACATTTCAATAATTTCAACACCTATATCAACCAATTCCACCTCTTTGACCCAACAATTGCATAATTTACACATCAATATTCAATATTAACAACTTGCACCAAATCTCACTACTCGTAAGATTCATTTATCAAACCTCATCATAATCCTCATCTCAACACATCAAAACCATCACAAGCATTAACATCATCACACATTATCAAATCCAACAATCAATTCAACCCAACCTATCATATCGGTCACTAGCCTAAGTGTCCAAAAATATTATATATTACATAAAAAAAACCAAAACCATACCTTGGCCAATTTCCAATGTGCACAAAATCACCAATTGGTCACTCCAAGCTCAAACCAAGCCACCAATTCAACTCCAAATGCTCCCAAATATCACAATTTATCAAGCTATACACAATTAATTCATAAAATCAATACCTAGGGTTTCTATATGCACAATTCACAAGGGATAAGGCAACCTTACCTTTTTCGATAGTGTTTGGAGTACAAACCATCAATAGCCTGACCTTAGACACCACCTAAACAATTAAAAACACAAAATCTACTCAAAATCAAAGCTTAGATTTTCGAATTTTTGGAAAGAAAGGCTG
>NC_029786.2:64225836-64232206 GCF_000816755.2 Arachis ipaensis
CTCTTCATACCATCTTTCTTCGATCTCAGCTTACCTATCTCTACTTCTGTAGTCGAAAACTTTGGTAGTCAAAACGCCATCTTATCGAGCAAAATTCTTTTTTTTTACCAACAAATTACTCCTTTAAAACATGTTATTTTGTTAAAAAATACAAGTTTTAATATTTCTCATGCCAGGAACATAAAACTTTTTCAAATTCTCAAAATTTGAAAGGACAGTTACGCATCATTTAAAATGATGCGAATTTATCTGGGAACACATAACGTCCCCTAGATTTGAATGAGTCGTTTCTTGAATAGAGGATTCCACCATTGCTTCTCAAATTAAATCAAATCATCCTCAATTTCCAAGAAACATGCTTCTTGAAAACCCTAATCCTTTTCTCTCCGAGCGACACGCCTTCCACGATTTCTTAATCGCTCTTTCATTCAACCTCTACGCCAACCATCATCATCACATTCTCTTCTTCAGCACCCATAGCCACCACTTCTCATTCGCGCAAAGGAGATAAAGCCCTTCCTCTTTCTCCATTAGTAGCTAAAACAACGCAGTTCTATGATGAAGATGGAGCTTTGAGAGCCCCAAACCCAAATGTAGAAACCTCTAATCTCTAGTGTCGCCAGGTATTTTTGCTATTTTCAATTAATGGAGTACTGTATTCCTTTTTAGGTCCTTTGGCAACCCAAGAACAAAATAATTCTGTTTCTTCTTTCTTTCCATCACCACTAGAGCATTTACCATTATTTTTTGCAAAAATGTGAAGGCTTCATACTTTGCTGGTCGAGTTTTTAGAACTGCTCCCCCTAGAAATTTGAGTCCTCTTATTTCGGCTTGGATGTCTCGACTCACACCTACATATAAACTGATTTGAAAATCTCTAAATATTATGCATACCTTAGAATTAGTTACCTTTGATCTCTCTTATATTTCTCTTTTACTAGGGGTCAGTTTGTATTTCTAGTGCCCTGCCGCTAATAACATTCATTTTCCTTATTGAATGATGGGTCCGACTCTGATGGACATTTCGACCTTGACCGGTATACCAGTTGATGGTGAATTCGTGTCATGGTTAACCGATTGTCCTAAAGATGATTTTGATATCAACTTTGACTCGAATACTATATCGAGCTTCATTCAAAATAACATGGGTTCTGACGAAAATCTCATTTCTGATAGTTAGTATGTAGCTTTCCTTTTACTTTGGTTTAATTCTTTTGTTTTCTGCTCTAGGTCACTCCAAATTCAAAAGAACAACTACTTGCCCTGGCCATTATGCTACATCACAAAAAACTCATCGACCTTCCTACCTTGATCCTGAGTCAACTTTACAAAACTCTTTCTTTGATTGTTGGTGAAATTCATCAAGGGGATCCTTCAATCAATCCCTTCGGTCCCCTTTGGGTTGTAAATTTGTGGCTCAAAGTTGTTCTTGAACCTTGTCTCACAACCTCTGACTCAAAAGTTCCTAACACTCTAATTGATGGTATTCGTCTTTTCCAGCTTTTTTGGACGAAACCAAAAATCGTGTCTCCCATTGGTGCTTTTTGACACTTTGTTAGGGTTGTATTTGACATCAATGAAGACAACAATATTTCTTATTTCCCAAATTCATTCACATTTTGACCTAGTTCTATTTCATACTTTAACTCTTTTATCAACTCTCAGCTAGAAAATCAAGTAACAGTTGATGATATGTGGGCTAAGATCTTAACTCCTCAAATTCTCCCTGTCGGCTTACCTCATGAGTCGGCATGGGCTCTTAAAAAGAAACTAGATTTTTATTCATCTCAATATATAGCTCGACAATTTGGCTTAGCCCAAGCCTTACCTTCTCCTTTGTGAGAGATGAACTACCAACAAATGTCGACTCAATACCAATGTCTGAATATCAGTAGTTATTTTTTTATCAACTCTTGATTTTCATTCATGGTGGTCAAAGTATTTTTCTACCTATTATACATCTATCGATGAAGCCTTCTCGAATCTAGTCTTCTCTCCTGCACCGATAGCGTCTAAGGAAACCAGAGATAAATAAAAGAAATCTTTTTCCCAAATACTAAGTACTTTCATAGACATCATTTTGATACCCAATTCACTTTATTTTTAAATTCCTTCAGTTACTCAACAGATGCCTATTGCTCAAGTTGCTGCTAGTCCACAACTAGTTGAGAAAAACTGGAATGCACAAGGTAGAAGTAAGAGCAGAGGACGATCGAGTGGTGCAACCCTTACTTCCAAGAAGCGTGGACCTATTGATGTTCTGATAAGAGCTGACATACCAAAGCCTCAAAAAGTTCATCCTGCCACCTCAAAGGTACATACTTAATGACATTTGTTACTTTTCAAAAGTTTCGACTCACATGTGCAATTTTCTAACATATTGTAGTTGAAGCAATCTTAGAAAAGGACCTCCTTTCGAGTTGCTAACATCGACAACCCTTCTGATCGAGAGATGGATCAACCAGTTTCTACTGAAATAGAATTCCTTCAGCCTATACTTAGCCTATTCAGAATCCATCATTGACTACAGCATCCCTTATTTCGACCTCTTCTCCACTGATACCTTTTTTGTTTAGATTTTCAATGTTAAGTCCCTTTCAACTGCCACTTGACCTTTATATCTTTGTTCTTTTCAGATCCACTATATGTATCTTTCTAGTGACATGGGAGCTTACCAAGAATCTGGATCTATATACAGATCAAGGTCAACTGCTGCTACTGTCACTGGACATTCGACATAGAAATTTGTTAATGAAGACACTAGTCCCATACTTTCGACACAGAAAATTGTTGATCAAGATATGGACATACCATTTAATATTCCTTCTCCAAAAGCTGGAGATTTGAATTTGGATGACGTTGATTTCAACTTGGAAAATCTCCTATCCGAAGCTTATAAATTTATTCCTTTGAGAAATTGACTTAGGCATCATCGACCAAAGGAGAAGAAATTATAGAAAAACTTACCTCTTTTGAACTCATGGTTTCAGATCCTCAAGTTGTTGATAGAATCAACATCATTCTCAATTGCCTGAACCATTCTATTGAGGATATTAATGACCATATTTCCCTAAAGGCTCGACTTACAAACGCACTTGCCTTTCTTAATCAACACATTTTCTTCGACATATGTTCAGCTCTTGGTTCATTTCTTAAGGACACTTTCTTTCAATTTCCCGAAATTCATGAGGCTGACCAAAAATTGAATAGGTCACTTAAAACTTAAGCCGACTATGATATTCAGCTAACAAAATATGATACGGCTAAGTGATGAGCGGATATTTTATACGCTTTTTGGGGTTAATTTCATATAGTTTTTAGTATGTTTTAGTTAGTTTTTAGTTTATTTTCATTAGTTTCTAGGCAAAATTTATATTTCTGGACTTTACTATGAGTTTGTGTGTTTTTCTGTAATTTCAGGTATTTTCTGGTTGAAATTGAGGGAGCTGAGCAAAAATCTGATTCAGGCTGAAAAATGACTGCTGATGCTGTTGGATCCTGACTTCTCTGCACTCGGAATGAAATTTCTGGAGCTACAGAAGTCCAATTGACGCGCTTCCAATTGCGTTGGAAAGTAGACATCCAGGGATTTCCAGCAATATATAATAATCTATACTTTGCTCAAGGATAGATGATGTAAACTGGCGTTCAACGCCAGTTTCATGTTGCAGTCTGGCATCCAGCGCCAGAAACACGTTACAAGTTGGAGTTCAACGCCAGAAATAGGTTACAGCCTGGCGTTGAATGCCCAAAACAGCCCAGGCATGTGAGAAGCTTTAGTCTCAGCCTCATCACACACCAAGTGAGCCCCAAAAGTGGATTTCTGCACTATCTATCATAGTTTACTCATTTTCTGTAAACCTAGGTTACTAGTTTAGTATTTAAACAACTTTTAGAGATTTATTTTTTATCTCATGATATTTTAGATCTGAACTTTGTACTCTTTGACGGCATGAGTCTCTAAACTCCATTGTTGGAGGTGAGGAGCTCTGCTGTGTCTCGATGAATTAATGCAAGTATTTCTGTTTTCCATTCAAACATGCGCGTTCCTATCTAAGATATCCATTCACGCTTAATTATGGAGAAGGTGATGATTCGTGACACTCCTCACCTTCCTCAATCCATGAACGTGTGTCTGACAATCACCTCCGTTCTACATCAGATTGAATGAGTATCTCTTAGATTCCTTAATCAGAATCTCCGTCGTATAAGCTAGATTGATGGCGGCATTCATGAGAATCCAGAAAGTCTAAACCTTGTCTGTGGTATTCCGAGTAGGATTCTGGGATTGGATGGCTGTGACGAACTTCAAACTCGCGAGTGCTAGGCATAGTGACAGACGCAAAAGGATAGTAAATCCTATTCCTGTACGATTGAGAACCTGCAGATGATTAGCCATGCGGTGACAGCGCACCTGGACCCTTTTCACTGGAAGGATGGATGGTAGCNATTATCAGTGATATTATATCCTGACTAAGAGTTGCAAGATAACCATAGCTTGCTTCAAGCCAACAATCTCCGTGGGATCGACCCTTACTCACGTAAGGTATTACTTGGACGACCCAGTGCACTTGCTGGTTAGTTGTGCGAAGTTGTAAGAGAGTAATATGAACATTGACATCAAAAACTTCGTGCACCAAGTTTTTGGCGCCGTTGCCGGGGATTGTTCGAGTTTGAACAACTGACGGTTTATTTTGTTGCTTAGATTAGGAAAATTTTTTTCTTTTTTTGGTTTAGAGTCTTCTAATATTGTTTTTGGTTAAAATTTTCTTTTTAAAATCCTTTTTATTTTTCAAAAATTTTATTCTTAGTTATTAAAAATACATTTTCAAAACAAGTGTTACATTTACTGCCCAATTGGCTAGAGCGTTGGTCTATGTTCTTGGTAATTAGGTACCTTCTTTTTAAAATTCTTTTTCAAAAATAATTTTTATATTAAATCTTGTGCCAAACTTTAAGTTAGGTGTTTTCTTGTTGATTTTTCTTTGGTTTTCGAAAATCTTATTTTAGTTTTCTAAAAATTTTAAGTTTGGTGTTCTTTCTTCATGTTCTTGTGTTCTTGTGAGTCTTCAAATTGTTCTTGAGTTTTCCTTGTGTCTTGATCTTAAAATTTTTAAGTTTGGTGTTCCTTGGTGTTTTCCCTCCAAAATTTTCGAAAACAATGAGCATTAGATCTAAAAAATTTTAAATCTTGTGCTATCTTATTGTTTTTCTCTCTCCTCTTTAAATTCAAAAATGTCTTTTCTCTCTATTTTAAAGCAAATTTTCGAAATTTAATTTTAAAATTCAGATTTTTTATTTCAAAATTTAAAATTTTTTCAAATCATATCTTTTTCAAAACTTCCTAACCATTTTTTTCTCTCTCTCCATTTTTCAAAAATCTTCACCCATTTTATTTATTTTATTTTAATTTATTCTATTTTTGAAATAAATAAATAATTAAATAAATAAAAATATTTCTTCTCTATTTTACATCATCTCCCTTTCTCCATCATAGATCTAAGTGGAAATGAACAGTCCAGAAGGACTCTGGGGTCATATGCTAACCCCATTACTGCTTCATATGGGAGTAGTATCAGTATACCCTCCATTGGAGTCAGTAGCTTTGAGTTAAATCATCAGCTCATTATCATGGTGTAGCAAAGTTGCCAGTATTTCGGTCTTCCACAGGAAGAACCTACAGAGTTTCTGGCACAATTTTTACAAATTGCTGACACAATACATGATAAGGAAGTAGATCAGGATGTCTACAGATTATTACTGTTCCCATTTGCTATAAAAGACCAAGCTAAGAGGTGGTTAAATAACCAACCTAAGGCTAGCATAAAGACATGGAAACAGCTGACAGAGAAATTCCTGAATCAATACTTTCCTCCAAAACGGATGACACAGCTAAGGCTGGACATCCAAGGCTTTAAACAAGGAGATAATGAATCTCTTTATGATGCCTAGGAGAGATACAGAGAGATGCTAAGAAAATGCCCCTCTGAAATGTTTTCAGAGTGGGTTCAGTTAGACATCTTCTATTACGGGCTTACAGAAAGAGCTCAGATCTCTCTAGATTACCCAGCTGGTGGATCTATCCACATGAGAAAGACAATTGAAGAAGCTCAAGAGCTCATTGATACAGCTGCCAAAAATCAGCATCTGTACCAAAGCAGTGACCCTTCCATAAAAGAAGAGGCTAAAACAGTAACTGCTGAACTCACTCCTGTAGAACAAGCTGCTGAATTCAATCAGCAATTGGATTTTCTGACAAAGCAGTTAGCCGAATTCAAGGATAAACTATAAGAGACAAGGATGGCTAATATAAATATGGAAGTACAATTAAAGCAAACAAAGCAGCAGCTGTCAAAGCAAATAACAGAAG
>NC_029786.2:64232604-64233636 GCF_000816755.2 Arachis ipaensis
ACTGAAGAATGCAGTGCAGTCATTCTGAAAAGCTTTCCTGAAAAGCTTAAAGATCCCAGAAGCTTTCTGATACCATGCATACTAGAGGGTAATTGCACCAAGACAGCCCTATGTGATCTTGGGGCAAGCATCAACCTAATACCTGCATCCACCATCAGAAAGCTTGGTTTAACTGAAGAAGTTAAACCAACCCGAATATGTCTCAAACTTGCTGATGGCTCCATTAAATACCCATCAGGCGTGATTGAGGACATGATTGTCAGGGTTAGGCCATTCGCCTTTCCCACTGACTTTGTTGTGCTGGAAATAGAGGAGCACAAGAGTGCTACTCTTATTCTAGGAAGACCTTTCCTTGCAACTAGACGAACTCTCATTGACGTCCAACAGGGGAAAATAACCCTGAGAGTTAATGAGGATGAGTTTAAGTTGAATGTTGTCAATGCCATGCAGCATCCAGACACACCAAAAGACTGCATGAAAGTTGATCTCATTGACTCTCTGGTGGAGGAGATCAACATGGCTGAGAGTCTCGAATCAGAGCTGGAAAACATCTTTAAAGATGTTTCGCCTGACTTAGAGGATTCAGAGGAATTGAAAGAGCCTCTGAAATTTTCTCAGGGAGAGGAAAAATCTCCTAAACTCGAGCTCAAACCATTACCACCATCCCTGAAATATGCATTTCTAGGAGAAGGTGNAAATACCCCACCTCAAGGTAGCAGGAAGCCAAGAAATGAGCAAACTACCCAAAATCCATCTGAGGACAGTAAGAGCCCAGAGAGAAATAATTTTGGCACTAAAACGCCAGAGATTGGGTGGAAGGCTGGCGCTGAATGCCCAGACCATGCTCAGGACTGGCGTTCAACGCCAAAAACAAGCAAGGAACTGGCGTTGAACGCCCAAAAGAAGCACAGTTCTGGCGTTCAGACGCCAGGAACAGATGAGGAGTTGGCATCTAACGTCACTCCAGCTTCTAACTCTGGCACTCAAATGCCAGTGAGGGATCAGACACACACAAGTGCTGATGACAACCCC
>NC_029786.2:64235232-64235511 GCF_000816755.2 Arachis ipaensis
AGAGACCAACCTGGTTTTAAATTGGGAAAAATATCACTTTATGGTGACTGAAGGGATTGTCCTTGGGCATAAAATTTCAAACAAGAGAATAGAGGTGGATCAAGCTAAAATAGAGGTAATTGAAAAATTACCACCACCTGCCAATGTTAAGGCAATCAAAAGCTTTCTGGGGCATGCAGGATTCTATAGGAGGTTTATAAAGGATTTTTCAAAAATTGCAAAACCTCTAAGCAACCTGCTAGCTGCTGACACGCCATTTGTGTTTTACACAGAGTGTCT